>NW_028277167.1:24940000-25240000 GCF_051122295.1 Plectrocnemia conspersa
ATATCTTATCTTTCCACATATATTGTTTAAGGTGTTCTAATTTAATAATAAGTTTTATTTATAATACTTTTTTATTATTAAAATATCATTTTGCATTGTTTATAAATGTATTGCCTAAAACACATTATATAATTAATCTGACTATTTTTTAAGTGTTAATATTCCTGCTTAAAAATACTATTTATTATTAATTTTAATTAAAATATATGTATGTAAGTACCGCCTTAAAATATTTTACTTTATATATTTTTTAAATATACTTATAGATTGAAATCTGTGGAGCATTTTTAACAGTATTTATAAATCTAATGCATAAAATTAAATATATTATATATTAAATCTGGCTATTGAATTAATATTTCTAATGATTTAAACTAAAATATGAGAACAAAGTTGAACACTTTTGCTCTAAGTGAATTAATAGCAATATTTAAAAATAGTGAATCTATTAGTTGAAATCAATAGAACAATTTTACATTATTTAAAAATGTAATCTATTTTTGAACTGTTGGTTTAGTATTAAAAATATAGTAAATCTATTGTATATTTGTCTATAAGGCCTTAATAAATCTAAATAATAAAATTAAACAAATTTATATTATTAATAGTTATTTTAATAGTTATTTTAATTGAAAAATAATCTAATGTTGCACTCAAATCAATTATAGTATTGAGTTTTTTTTATTTAAATAAAATACCAGTTTTGCTTTACATACATTTTTAACAACACATTTTAAAATTGCTGGAATATTTTTAACAATATTTAAAGATCTGATGCTGAAAATCAAATATAATAAATTTGGCTTATATATTAGTATTTCTAATGATTTAAACTAAAATAAGAAAAGCATGCTGTAAGCTTTTGCTTTAAATGGAGCAATAGTAAAATATGTAAGAATAATAAATCTTTTTAAAATTATTTAAAATTTATTTTCATTATTTAAAATTTTTATTTATTTATGATCAGTGAGCTTAATTTATACAGATTTAATATTGTACATCTAAATATATAAAAATATTTTGTACAAATTCGTATTATTAATACAGTTATATCAGTTATTTAGAATATAATATAGTACTTAAATCAAATATATTTTATTATTGTAAGAATTGAGCTTTTTTAAATAAAATACAAGTTGCACTTTAAGGTTTTGCTTTATATTGATTTATAACAACACATTTTTCAATGTAAAAATTATTTTAAACGATATTTAAAGATCTGATCTAAAAATCAAATATACAAAATCTGGCTTTTATATTAGTACTTAAATAAGAAAATCACGTTGAAATATTTTGCTTTAAATAAAAATTATGAATTTGATTAAAATCAATAGAACTCTTTTTTTACATTATAAAAAAAATATTTTTTAAACATTTTTCCTATGTAGCGAATTTCAACACCAAAATTTGTATTTGATCTCTAGCATATAAAATTTGAGAGTGGTAGATTTATTGTGCTTTTTATATATATATGTATGTAATCAGATTAAAGTAAATTGTATAATATTTATTTTTCGTACATTTAAAAAAAACATATATAACCCAATTGAAAATCTTTCGAAATAAATTCTATAAAGTTGTTAAAAAATAATTTTATCTTAATATTCAAAATAAAATTAAATAATGATTAAATTAAATTTATATTCTTGTACATATAAATGCATAAGGATATAAATTTAGCAATATTATTGTATAAATAAATAAATATAATATTAGTATTTTTTGTGAGACTAACACCATCTCTGCACTGTTTAGATGCATCTCTTCTCGCTGCACATCTTCTTCAACAACGAATCTGAGATAGTGTTGGTGTCGTGAATGTGTGTTAATTTATTACCTGAGTTACGAGCCACCCTGCTCCAGAATGCGGCCAGGTGAACTTCAAACAATGTCCGCGCCGAAATTTTTCGTCTCCTCGAAGGGCATCGTTCGGGGCGGACAGACACCCTTGAGCACATTCGGCGCAAAAAAAACACAAATATAATACTCAGAGGTTTTTTCTTGGGAGTCGCAGACTAGATTTAGGATTGTAGCATTTTTTTTTAATTTAAAAATTTATACAATTATCTAAAACTTCATACAGTAACTAGAGGTAAATAATTTATACTCGTTTACTTGTTAGCTAAAATTAGAAATTTGCAATATATATTTTATGAAAAATAAATTCTGATTACATAGATTATAAAAATAAAATAAAATATTTTTTTAATAAAATATATAATATTTTATTAATAATCATTTAACATATCTATAGCTATTTTTTATGTTTTCACATTTTATGGAGCGATTGTTGCTGAGATATTAAAATTCCATTTATTTTCATTTTTAACAATTTTTTTTATACATTGAAAGTTGAAATACAAAAAGTCCATTGTATGATTTTTTTAGCATTAACGGTTCATACATTTATAATTTAAAAAAAAATACTGAGCATACTTATCCTTCAGCATATTTTATTTCAATTTACTAATATTTAAAATGCAAAAACATATTATTATTTGCGTTTTTATACTGGTGTCTCTAAAATAAATATATATTTTATAATATAAAAGTTAAAAAAAAGAAACAGATTTATAGAAAAAAATCTTCATACCACGATTCATACATGAAGTTTTGATTTTTTAATGGGAATCAAGTTTTTATTTACTTAACAATAAAAACATCGAAAAAAATATATATGTGTAAAAGCATACATATTAATTATAAAAATATAAATTAAAAGTAATGTTTGATTGATATATTTATTTATTATTTATAACAACTAAAAAAAATCGAAATTTTAATCATAAATATAAATAAAAAATAGCTTTTGTAAAATAATATTTAAAAATAAAAATACATGTTTTAAGTTCTTAGAAAGAACGAATCAGAAAGTATATATTTTTATTTTTGTAGGAAATATTTCTCCCGTTGGGAATACTCGATCGCTTTCCGTTGATGTTGGTATAATTGTGAGTGAAGATTTTATATAAAAATAGACTTTTTGCAAAAGATCAAATTCATTTTGTTTGACTATATTTATTATATTTTTTTCCAGAGAAATATTCTAGTGGATAGTCGTTTCCTTCAATTTTCAACGTCATAATAAGGTAATCATTATCAGTACTAATTTGTTTCTGAAATTTGAAAGATTTTGTTTTATTATATATTTTTTATTACACATAATTTTACATCCTCTTCCCGAATCATTAATCTATATTACATTGCATAAAAGAGATTGGCACGACAAACGATCTTGTACGTTAAAAAATAAAAATAAGAGGGGTCGAACCCTCGATCAAAAATTATGTATTTGGGACATTACCTACCGCACCACCAACAGGTTTGGCCACTCTCGATCTTTTTTCCTCCTCTTCTTCTCGATCTTTTTGCTTTCAGTCTCCGCGATGAATACTCCTCTGGCCATTGACGAAAAAGAGGACAATGATAATTCTCAGTCGAGGGCCAAGGACTTTTTCTTTATTTTTCGGCGAAATAAAGAGACCCATTAATCAGATGAAAAGGTTGACCACCCCTGGTCCAGACGTCGGCGCGAGACACAAAGCGAGTTAGCTCTTCTACGCATCAGACGAAATATAGCATCTATGAGAACGAGATCTCGCCGAATACTTCCGTTCAAGACTGGTTTCAACCGCGAAAATACAGGGTGACAACAAAGTGCAGTATTGCCAAAAAAATGCACGAAAATTATTTGCATTTGAATGGGCTTTCACGTTTGTAAACCGTTAAGACCGTTAGGGAATTATGAATATGGTTATGAAGACGATAACGCAACTTATCTAGAAGCAATGAATTTTCAAACTAAAAAAACGAAATTTATAACTTAAGGATTGAGGAGTATCGCCGTACATGTACGGCGGTTGATATTTCACTGTTTCGAGATAGCTATATATTTATATATAATTTACATATATAACTGAAGAAATATAAAACATTATAATTATATAATATTTTTGATTTTTTTAAACGATTTCAATACAAAATATAACAAAAAAATATTTTAAATTAATTTTATAAAAAATATTGAAAGCCTCATTATTGATATAAAAAAATATGCAAAAGCCGAATAATATATAATAAATATGTAAAATAACAAAATTTAATAATTGCACTGTTAAAATAAATTATTAAAACATACTAATACTTTTATTATTATTTACTATAAATGGAATATTAAATAATGATAAATAAACAACAACTTAACTAATTAACTCACTTCCAGTTGTATACTAGCAAATTAAAAAATGTTTATAAATAAACTCACTACTCAAGGGTTAAGGTCTTTTCCATTCTATAGCCACCTAATTTTAGTATAAAAAAGCAATGTATGATGAATACCTATTATTGTTTCTGATGCGTGGAAAATATTACTATTCCTAAGTTTATTAATGTCCAGATTTCTGGGTATCTTGAGTAATGATATAAAATATTTTTATCCATAAACTATAAAAATATTTAGTTGCTAGCTGTCGATCGAATTTTTATAATGGTCCTTCGAATATGATTAAATGAATAGCAGGTCTAACTCCAACTACAAAATCACACCCTTTGTGCAAGCTAGTATTGAGGCTTCGCGCTGGGTGACGGTGCGATAATTTCAAAGAATGTTGCAAACAATATTTATTATATTAGATACAAGGCCATTAGTGTTTTATTCTGAACGACTTTTTAAGCTAATAGGTCCAATGCGTGTTTAATGTTTTACTTTAGAAAGTCTGTCTGTCAGTTCTGTCAATCTATTATATCAGCTAGACAAACCATTGTCAGTTTGATGATTGCTAAAGCTATGGGCTGAAATAATGATATAAATATAGATGTAACAAGTAAACAAATTACAATACGTAATATTGTTAATATTAAATTCTTGTTTTAATTTGTCCAGTAGCAAGCAACCATCGAACAAATTTGCTTTTTCAGAAAAATATGCGAAAATTTTAAGAACGACTAAACGCAAATTTTCAAATCTTATTATCAAGTACCTTTATTTATGAACTTTGTCACATGCCTAGAAATAAAATTGCCATTGTCTCGCACACCGAATATACTGAAGCGACCATAATGGTCGCATATAAATGATAATTCGGAAGACACACACTCTTATTCTTCAATGCTTCGTCTAAGAAAACATACATAACATACTTAACCCTCGATTCAACCGACTTTGACCAGTGACATACATAGAAACGAAAGACCAGAGAGACTCACTTTTTGGAGCAACCTATACTCATCCTCATTCGATATCGCCACCCGATACTGAAACCTGCATTTTATCTGTACATCGGTATAATTTATATTTGTGCAGTACATCTGTATATCAAATAGCTCTTTCAGCGTTTCTCGGCATATAAAAATTTATTTTCCACATATTTCTTATTTATTTTTTATGAATACATTACTGAAAATATAACAGCGTTTTTAGTATAATTTTATTAATATAATAACCAGTATTTATAGCTACTTTTGCGACTTTTGAGGCTAGGCATACACATTACACACCCCATCGATACGTGAGCTCATAAATTGATTAATTTAATATGAACACAAAAAGGGCCCAGACAATTTTTTTGGCAAAAGGGCGACGACCCAAGTCGTGTTGCGTATGAGAGTTTGACACCTAACCCCGTCGGTAAAAATTTAAAACGCAAATTCGACGAAACGGAAACGCGTCCGCCCGTGCACTCTGCACCTGCCCTCGACCAACTTTCTAATAAAACAAAGGTGCAAAGGCCCAAAGTCTGTCTGGAAGCTCCAGACGTCCCAGGGAGCTTTTCGCTATAAACATCATCCAGACTAGATTTTGTCGCGGAAAATAATAGATACGTATGATTTTTAACATCTGGAAAAAGGCATATGATTCACTTCTTGGAAATGCCTGGGTTGACGGCCTTAAAATTGGCAAATTTGCGTTTTACATAATGTTCTAAATAAAGCATGCTTTTAATACATTAGGGGCGCGAAGCCCGCGAATATCACACACACACACACCTTGGGTCGTCGCCCTTTCAAAAAAGCTGTCTGGTCTGGGGTGAGCAGAGCAAAAGGGCCCCAGACGAGTCCCGGGCGAAGGGACCCCGCGATGAGCCCTCGCCCCTGAAGGTCGCCAAGGTTTGTGTCAATAAGCTCAAAAATTATCCAGACGGCCTATGCGCGAACAAACAAATTTGTATAACAAATCGGCTAGACGGGTAGGGGGAGCACATAAGTAATACTTCGCCAGACTACTGGGGGTGGCCAAAATAAATTGGGAACGAATGGTTGTGTGATTTTTTTCACAGGCGCCCATAAAGCACCCATTACAGAGCGGAGTAATGTTTTTAATAGGGGTGGATTTAGACGGCGAATAACTCAACTTACTATGTACATACTATGTATTTTAGAAGGCGAAACATAATTTGCTAAAGTAAGGGTTGCCGATTTTTTAGATATTATCAGGATTTTAAAATAATGGAAATTCTTGTCTAGGTTATCAAATATGTCATATCCAGAAAAGAACCGCGACTCAAAGCATTTCTTGACTATATTTTTTATGATCCTTCTACATATTTTTTGGAACTTACTATTCAATACGTTTTAATATGTATTACTTAATATACTTTGACGAGGGAGCAAAAATTAAAAAAATGTATAATCAGAAAATAATCAGGGGTGGTTGGCTGAATAACTAACTTACTAATTTTTATTTATGAAGAAGGCAAATTAAATTAAAAATAGTTATAGTAGTAAACAATTGGGAAAATAATATTACGAAGAGCGAATAATATTAGACAAGCACTGACGCCTTCCAGAAGGAGATATTCATAAGGTCCACATTGTACAGTTCGCTGTACAAACGCCTTCCACAAATCATCAACTAATGCAACCGAAAACATCGGAAGCTACTACCCACTACGAGAACACTTTTTTGTAGATTTTCATAAATATATGACTTAAAAATAGTATTTTCACTTCTAACTTAAACGTGATTTTATTTTAATTTAATTTTTTTAAATGCAATTAATTGTATTTTAAAATATGTTTATTTTATATGTAAGTAAATTGATATATATTATATGTATGTAATTTGTATCACTATATAAAATAAAATATTTTAATATTTTTTAAATAACATACGTGTAATATTTTTATTGACCTCTGCTATACTCGCCAAAGTATGCCGAAACGCTGCAGATTCCCGATAATAATAGTTATTGCAGCGCAGGTAGAAAAAAACAACACACAATCGTATTTTCGTGCGACGTATACGACTTTTGACTCAGCTCTAGCACGCGCGAATGTATGTGTGTAAAAATTGCAAGTTTTTTTACGTTCAATTTGTTACTTTATTAATCGTATCGCTCTGTTTGAACGGTGTATAAACAAAAGAAATATATTTAATTATAATAAATAAAAATAAAATTTGAGTCGGCCTGGTAATGAATTCTTTTGTTTTTGATTTGCGGCTCTGACTATCGACCAATGAAAAATAAGCATTTAAATATAAAACAAGTTGTCGATAGCAACGTAATAACAATTTTTAGTTATTGTGTATCGCGACAATAATTTTCATTAATTTTTCATGTGCGTTGTTCGGTTTGACTGAATATAAATATTCGGATTGCAAATTAACTAGCTACGTTTAACTGTGGAAGTGAAATATATACATAATGTGTGAGGATTAGAAGAATACGTTGATTAAATCTTCGTAATGAAATCTTCATGAGTTTCGTCGAGGCCGAAATGTAAGTTTTTCCATTTTCAATACATCAAAATAATATGAACGTTATATTATTATTATTATTATTAAAAAAAATATTTAGCTAATTAGGTCATTTTTACACCAATTTTTTTTAACTAAACGTACATATAATATATAACATAAACACAAAATGAAAAAGACCTAATATTATAATTTATTTCTTAATACACGAAGGTGTTTTTTTTTATTCCATTATTGAAACCCGTTACAGTTTTATTTTGCGAATTGTCCTAGGAACATTATTATACAAATCCACACCTCCGTATATAGTTCCCTTGGCCGTACTCATTTCCTTATACTTAACTATCCTTCAATTTTCTCTATTTATAGTATTAAATCTATGTTCATCTTTATTTCTTATTAAATACTTATTAAAATATTCTGGTAACAATTTATTTTCTAAATATATAAGTACTAAAACATTTAGCAATATATTATATACAATAGTTAATAACATTACGAAACATTATATTCTTATATAAGTATAATTGTCGCAAGACGTTTTTGATACTAACGTCATTTGACTTTTTCATACTAACGTCATATGTGCCTATAATAAAGCGTCATATGCAAATAATATACAAGTGGGTAAAAGTCATATGAAAATAGTATACAATTGCATCATAATTTAAATTAATAAAGCGCATTATTGTCAAAAAAAATATTTCATACCGAGTGTGTCAAAATATCATTTTAACCTTTTACCAACTTTTGTTCTTTGCGATCATTTTTATTATAGAATGACCAAATTCAACCTCTTCACTTAGAGCAAACATAAGTATGTTCTTTATGAAATAAAATACAACAACAAATTTCCCAGAAGCATCCTTTCAATTTGGGTAAAAGTGTTAATGTATATAGTACATAAAGCATACATTTTTATGTTGATTATATAGATCCTTGGGGTAATAGAACATGTTGCATTATGATCTTGCATATACCGATTTTTTTTCTCTAATATTTGGACATAAAACAATAATAATAGTATTGTTATGGTTAAGTTTGTATGTTTTCATATAATGATATACATTACAAGTAGCTTTGTTTCTTTCTTTCAAAATGAATACAATTCTGATGTTTGTGATCATATCGGTTATGTTAAGACTAACTTAACATAACCGACTAAGACTTATTAAAACTAACTTAACATAACCGATAATAAATAATTTTCAAAATCGCAAGAAGGTTTTGAAATCTGTGTTACTGAAATTTCTGGTATTGGTAAACTGATCTAGTTTGCCTTCTTTAAGATTTTTAAAGTGACAATTCGACCATAAATTAAATAATAAAATTGAGCAATAAAAATACCATTATTTTTTTTCTTGCAATATAATATTTAATTCATAGAAATATATTAAAATATCAACCGAAAATCAAAAATATTTGAACCAAGTTTCATTTTAGGAAAATCGTTTATTTTCTCTTTCATTACTCAAAATAGGATTATATCCTCCTTTAATTTTGATTCTCGTCCCATGCTAAACCACATTATATGGAATGTCTATATGTTCAGATTAAATATCATTTAAGATGATACAAATTGGCGACGGCTAGCTTCTTATCAAGTTCACAACAACAGTCACAAGTTTCACCACATGATTCAATTTTAAAACTTTTTACATAAAACCTATTATGCCGTAACAAAATACAATTTATTTATTTGGATCGATTGATTTGAATTAATCACTGATTATTTTCCTTAGTTAGATTTGGGAAATCATCTGTTGTTATATTGATAATATTTTCCAAGCATATTTTTATTTTATATTTCATTGCTCGTAAGATTATTTTTAGATTATTTTAAATTATTCTTCTTATTATTATTTTAATTTGAGCAGTACTTTCATCTTAAAATAATACGTAATAATCAAACTTTTCAGCATTTTTTCGTAATTGAGATTATACATTCGTGAAATAATAAATATATTGATACGTCTTGTAATTGCTTATGTATTAGACAATGATAATAATTCCTCAGACTTTGCAATTTTATGTTAAATGAAGTAACCTTAATTATGTCAATATCTGTAGAATTTAGTTTTATAAATGGCTGGTGATGTTTATGTCAATTTGTTTTTTTAACTTTAAATTTTCGATAATTTTTTCTGATGTTTCGATTGAAAGTGTCTTCTTACCTTATAGTTTTTAAAACAGCTACATATTTATTTATAAATATTTAATATAAATAGCAAGTAATATTATTAATGGCAAACATTAATTATAAATAGCATTTTTAATTTTATTAGTAGCACTGTGTAAATAGTAAAAAAATAATTATTTAATTAGAAAAAAAATATTCTCTTTCTTGTGTAAAAGTGTGCATTTTATTTTATAAAGTTGTTTTATTTTCTTAAATTCTATAATTGCACAAGCTACATAACTATTTCAGCAAAATAAAAAAAAAATATATGGGATAAAAATATATTGCTACGTTACAATTTATTTTTAAATGAGATAGAAATAGGGTTTTCCAAAGGTGAGCGATTAAAAATGTATCGTTGAAAAGTGGGCGATGAGGCAATTAAGCTTGAGAATCTATAATCTAGATCTATGTACTTAAAAAAATCTAACAACATTATAAATAAATATCATGCAACTATATATGTATATTATTTAGTATATTTGAAACTTAAATTTTCATGATAAAACCAACTTATAGTAACTATTTTTATTTTTTATTATATAATATATTATTGTATTACAGTTATGTGTTCAGGAAATGCATCTGGAACTCATCAAATTTCAAATTAACTTTTGGTGATTGATAAAGCATAAAACCAAAAGGGTTGTGTGAACCACACAGGCTCTTGTTTGTAGGGGACACATTTCTTGAAACTAGCGTAATTACTATGACCAAAAGTGATTATTTTACAATAGTGTGATTACACAAAGGCTTTCGTTACGACTCTCGTTATGACTAGAATTAAAGGATTTCCTCATAAATAACACGCAAGGATTTTTCGGTGCATTGAATGATTATTTCTTTGTTACGAAAATCACAGATTTTTTTCATGAATACAGAAAAACAATAATCTGTATTGTAAATATATTATACATATTTTAAAACCAAATAAAAATATATTGATAGTTCGGATTATTCGTCTTTTTCAATTAACGCCCTTTCAGCCCGGACAATCTGTATTTTTACGTATTAAATATTTTTTGATCGCAGTTCAAATTTTTTAGACTATTTAAAAAAATATTTTGATTTTTGAAATATTTATTTTTATTTTTTGCTATTAAGACAAAAATAACTCAATATGTAAAATTACACGTTTATTTTTTTATATAAGGTCTCACTTTTGAAATATTTTTGATTTTATTATTGAATATTTTTAACAAAAATAATCTTTTAGAACAGTTTTACTTTGAAGAAATACTAAATTTTAAGGTTTGAGAACTCTAGAGGTGTGAAGTCGTGGCCAGTGAGAATGAGAGTTTTATTACATTGTATTTACATACATTGCGGCAGACGATAAATGGAGAGATGTTTTCTCCGAGTGGTGGTGGAGAAGCTGGCGGTGGGATGTGTATGTTGTCCGCGGGCGGCGGGCGTCTGCTGGTCTCTTCGAGTCTTTGAGTGGCTGCTGATGATTGCCTTCTTCTCATCGGAGTCCAGGCTTAAGTATCCAGCGATTATCCAGCCCATCGCTGCAGTCGCTTCTTAAAACGACGAAATAGATATACGCCTTTAGAAAGCAACAATCGCTTGATGAGCATTATTTAAGGTCGTATTGGATTGCTACGTGAATGTTGTGAATCTGGTTATTTATTATATTTGTGATCGTTTTGCAACAAAGAAATATTCTCTTAATGACGGAGATGCGATTTTTCTGGTCGTAACGAGGGCTGTGTAGTCCATTCTTTACGCTATTGTCTCGTTTCCTTGTTGATGCATGGTCATTTTGGTCACAGTGTGGTCGCCACAAAATCTTCTGTCATTGATTATTTAATAGAAAAAGTATAATCTATCTGCTTGTAATATTAATCATATAAAAAGCACATATAGTTTATTGATAATCATTTTTTTGGTTTAAGTCTGCTGTATTTTTTTAAGCATATTTGCACAATTAGGAGCGTGCCTTAATCTAATAGATATTTTTTTACATTTAAAATTCACTGTAAAATTTGTTCATTTTTACTAGTAAAAATATATTTTCATTAACCAAGTTAGTGAACATGTATTAAACAATTGATTTATAATTTTAACTTTAATAGGTGATATGTTAACGAAATTTATCAGGGTGGTTGTGGTGGTTCGTAGTATGTTTCATAATTTTTATTTTAAAGCAGATCGGTAAAATTGTATTGCTCATGTTTGTTTTTAAAAAATAGAGAAAGCTCTACAATTATTTTTTTAAACGAAATTTTATTAGGGTGGTGATGGTTGCCCATTGTTTATTTTATAATTTTTATTTTAAAACACATCGGTAAATTTGTATTGCCCATGTTTGTTTTAAACATAGAAAAAAAAACATTTTTTCGAAAGCATTATTATGATAACGCGGAATGAATACTTTTTTAATATCTTAATTTACATAAACACGTTATTTATATATTTATATAAAATAGACACAAAAATGGACGTTGTACGCCTGTCAAATGAATTTCACTAAATACTGGCAAAAATAATGCATATAACAATGTGCCGTAAATTATTAAAAAACAATAAAAAAGTAGCACAGGCTAGAAAAAATGTAATAACAAACAACAGTGCATTCTATACGTCAGATTGATAAAAAATATGATATTCTAAAACTCAACTTTGCATTATTTTAGTGAATAATATATATTAGTAAACTATTAGTATTTTCGCGAAATTTATCAAAGTAAAACCTAATGAGAAATAAAATCGATGATACATGTACATATATAATGATTTAAATTATACAGAGCAAAAAAATATGTTTATGTTGTACTTTTTATTATTGTATAACATAAGAGTAAAACGCTTATTATTGTTAGAATAATATACAAAATATTACAAGGAAAAATTTATTATACAACTGAAATCATCCTAATTTTTTTAACGAATTTTTTCGTTGTAGAAAAAATATGTTAAGCGATGTTATTTTTGCACGTGATCAAATTTACACTGCTAAGTATAGTATTGTTATGTAAGAAAATATATAAATATAATACAACACAAATTGTAACTTCAGAAATATATTGTTTTTCCGGAAATGACATGCATAACGTTGGTTAAAATAAATCTCCTTTCAGTCTCCTTGACATTAAGACACTTATAATTTTTATTTATAAATGTGTGTTATGTATTCAATAATATTATTTAGAAATATCAATATTTGTTGAACATTATCTTCATAAATATACATACACACATAGTCTTATTAGTTATTTATAATATATAAATATATTATAAATAAATATCATCACAATATATACATTTTCAAAAATACTATGAATTATTATACAAAAGCAATATAATTTTTCACGCAATGAAACTTTTATGTAAGAACACAACATATTTTCTGGCTTTAAAGTATATTATTTTAATTTTGAAATAAAACACCCATATTATATCAACATATATTTATATATTCATACAATTTTTTGGAGTACATGTAATCTGCATTACATGTATTCCAAAAAAATATTATAAAATAGGCGTATATCATTTTTAATATTAATTAATGTTAGTTATCATTTTCGTATTTTGAAACCAGACTCTGGAAAAGTCATTAATAATTTACAACATATATAGAGAAATGTGACGGTGCAGTTGAAATGGTATGTCTTGAAAGTCGGAGTCTTCATTGGCATGTCTAGTTGTATTATTGTCGGCTGTGATTTCGTAGAGCAGCTGGGATCTGTCGTGTTTATGCGATGATGCCGGAAGTGTATCGTGTCCATGTACTGTCTCGGTTCTCAGTGGGTTCTATCCTCGTTCATTTTATGCGTCTCTCTACCTGTACAATGTGACCAAGTATCGCATTTTTTATAATGCTGGTTTAAAACAGCTCTGGCGAATCGCAGATAAGGATATTTGCGGGCTAATTGCATCGTTTATTGCACACACCCACAAATTGTGTTTAAGCTATGAAATTGAAATGGTGTAAAATGGCACTCCTGCGATCGGTAACCTACGGTTAGAATAACAATAGTATTATGCGCAGTGTTAGTGGTAAAAAATAACATAGTAAGGTTTTTATTTTCTTTGACTTTTATAAATAATGTTTTATATATCATTATTTATATGGTGATATTGCAAAAACCTATACAATACAATTTATAGAAGACTTTCATGAATCCACCTTTCCATTTACTCATCACGATAGTTAACGTTACAAAAAAGAATAGGCGAAAGTGATTTTTTCGCTAGACAGATCTTTTCGTAAAGATAAGCAGAAAATAATTTTTGAAAGTTGGCATCAACACTGTTCCAGGTCAAAAGTGACACTAAGTTGGCAGCCCTATTTTTTCGCTCTCCACAATCCAACAAAAATATATCAATTCTTATTAATCAATCGTTGGACTGACGTTAATCATTCGTTTCCTGTTTTTTGCATGTTTTGATGCTACATAAACAAATCTAATCTTATCCGATCGTGACAGTAAAATAATAATAACACAAGAGTAAGTTTTGAAACATTAGCATTTATAGATTGTATCGGAGATAATATGACATGTTGAGATTAGATTACTAGGTGTTTACATAATTTTGATGGCTGCTTCTCAAAGTGCTTTTTTATGGTTTGGGAGACCAAAAATGGCTTCTTTCAAAGCCCGAGGGGCAAATATTAATTTTCGTTAATTAAAAACAACGGCGCAGTATGGTGGAGGTGAATGCACACTAATCCAAGTGTAACGGAAATCACATTGAAAAATTCGTCGAACGTTCCCCCTAAATTTTCTATGCTCGGAGTCTGTTTTATAGAGTTTTAAATGTTGATAAAAATTTATAATTAATATAAAAAAAACAGATCTGTACTCAGTTATGGCCTAAGATTAAATTATACTAAAAAAACTAAGGTCCATGTTTTTTTCTTTAAATGGTTTATTTTAATATAATTATTATTATTTGCTTGAGTAAGAGAGAGAGTGAAAGTGTAAATATAATTTAAATAATAAAAATCGTAGTTTTTTCATATTAGATTCGTGTAATTAGGGTCGCTAAGGAAAAATAAAAATCCGTGTTTCTCAAACGAGTTAACTTAAAAACCTGACAAAACTATTTGAACATTGTAAAAAAAACAATATCTTCCGAATAATGGTTCAAAAATCTGTAGTTACTGCTATTGTAGTTTCATACAAACTACAATAAGGTATGTTTTTTTTTATTTTCCATTTTAGATTTCTTTTTAGTTTATAACTGATTGATTATTAATACTTATTAAAATTTCGTTTTAAGCTAGAGCCACTTTTTTATATTTATATATGTTTTTCGTTTAACGTAAATTCGTCCCTGTAGACATAAAATCCTGTAGTAGATACCAAAAGATACAGACAGCATCCCATCGCGGCGAATGGCGTGGTAAATAATCTTCAGGCAACTTTAGTGCAATTCCGAGAACGGCTCCTTTTAATTATTTCGGTCTATCGATTCTGCGAAGGTGGTCCGAAGACCTTCAGATTTCATCAGAGTAAAAAAATATAAAAAAAGAATAATAGCAAATTACAAAGAAATATCTATAAAGAGGCTCTTGTAGGAAAATAGACACAATACCAGGGATACCAAGATTCATCGTATAATATTATTTGTGCAATATATAGTACATTGCTCGGTCGACGATCTGCGTTCCAGACGAGTTCACAGGATGCTGTTGACCCATGTGGTGCTTTAAATTGTTAAAAACGCAGTAAAACTTGTCTAGAAGTCTTTGACTCGGAAAGGGTTAAATTTATAAACATGAATTTAAAAATAATTTTAATTAATCTGTCGCAGGTTGTATGTATCTTTTAAAAGAGTACTCCGTATTTATTTATTTACGTTTTTAACGATCGCCCAATTCTATACACAATTCCGAGAAAAGCAATAAACTTCCCTCAAAATAATGAACTTTTCGATTCTTGTTAAAAATTAAATTTAACATTGACAGTAATTAAAATACTGCGTTGAATTATTAAGCGTTTTTTATGCGTTAATAAATTAATTGAATTTATAATTATCTTTTAAAAACGTCAATAAGTTTCTAACATATCAGTAAGTCCCAAATCGAAACAATTGTTTATAGAAATTGTGATATATAATATTCATTAGACGTTTTAGACATTAATTTAATTAATACGAAATTAATTGGTGAATAGTTATTTTTTAAACCGACAGAACATCTCAGTTTTGATAAAGATCGGAACTTTTCTGTAAAATTTTCACTTAGGCGTTTTTTTATATACGTTATTGATATTATAAATTATTATTTTTAGGGTTTGAGAATCTGTAGCCAATGAGACTCAGGGTGGAATCTAATTAGAATTTTTATTACATATGCGATGGATGATTAATGGCGAGACGTTTTCTCCAAGCAGTGGTGAAACTGGCGCAGGGATGATGTCCGTAGACGATCCTCAGAATTCTTGTAGCTCTTTGCAGCGAGTGTCAGGAGGCAGTTCCTCTTTCTGCGATGATCTTTCGGGAGTCTCAGGTCGTATCTTCGCTTCTGTCAGTGTCTACTTGTGCCTCATTGGAGACCAACCTTAAGTATTCAAGGCTGCAAAGCTTGCTGACGAATCATAATCATACAACGATCATCTAGCCAATCGTTGCACTCGCTTCTTAGAACAACAAAATATGTACACGCCTTTAGAAAGTGACATTTGCGTGATGGACATCTCCGAGGTCAAATTGTGCAACGGGAATATTGTTTCCTTGCAGTGTTTCTCGTGACCGTTTTGCAACAAAAAATATTTTTTAAATGCACCGGATAATCGTTGTGTGTTGTTTATGTAAAACCCTTATTTTCTAGTCGTAACGAGGGCTTTTGTGTGGTCATATCCTTTCAACTATTGTCTATTTTATCCTAATTGACGAATGTTCATTTTTAGTCACAGTCATTAACGCGAATTTCAAGAATGTGTTACTTTATCCAGATAAATGTTTTAGCATGAGGTACGTACTTTTCAAACTCAATTTTATAGCTTAGTGAAGAGCAAACATTTTGCCAATTTAATAAATATATATTTTACATATTGGATCAAACGAAAATAGCATGCATGTGTTATATATACTATACAACACATAGCAGTAAATTCCGCAAAGCATTTAGTGCTATATATTTTAGTGGCGTTTTATTGAAATGTTTAGTGCATAGTGAAAAACTCGCATTATCTCGTTAGTATTTGTCACAAAGAAATGAATTATCAATATGATTATAGTCAAATTAAGCAAAGTTAAAATTAGTTCGCCAAGGACGCCATAAAAGCGAATGCATCTTTTTTATCTTCGTACATGCACCGAAGAATGGGTACTTAACTTTTGTGCCAAAAATAACGCGCTTATGTAATAATCTAGCTGCGAAAGCAAAATACATTTTCTGCACAATTAACATAAAAAGGACAGATATATTGACCAAATAATAAAGGAGTAATTCGTAAAAGAAAGATATTTCTTAGTCAACCGACGCAATGCAGTGTTTAGGCGAATATTTAATATTATTAAAAGAAGCTCCTGAAGTGGAGAATATTTTTTATGGGGGTACATGGTTTTATTAGCTATATGTTTTGTACAATTGTATTTATGAATTTACGTTATTAATAATTACGTGCCTAACATTTCAAAAGCTGTCCGTTAATCTGCGTTAAAGTTAACGGACTGCACCAGATGACTAAAATATCAGCATTGAGTCAATGATAAGCTATCAATATCTTGACAATCTTTGTCAAGGAATTCTAGGACAGTATGGAGGACCCAGGCATGTGTTTCGAAAGTCTTGTACTGAAGTTCCAACCCCTTATATAGTCGTTTTTCATCAATATTTTTCTCATCTGCAGGTGGAAGATTTTACATTTTAAATTTATTAGTAAAATAAATCCGAGAATTACAAACCAAAAAGTGAAGTAAAGTCTTAAAGTCATTACGTATTATTTCTTTAACCACCAGGTTTTCATCTTTGGTCAAGAGGGGTTGTCTATATGGGTCGTTCCTTGGACCGATGCTTTTTATTTATCTTTTTCTATTCGGGACATACTTCGTCCATCACTTTAATCATCACGTTTTATAAAAATTCTTCATCTCTGCTCTTCCAGATTGGGCAATCATCTATGCAACTTTGTAGTTAACATGTACAGTAGATTCATTTTGAAAAACAATGTTCTTATAATTGTTTAAGGATGCTCTTAAATCTTTTACTTTGATTACTGTTAAATAATCTTGAAGGCAGTCAAATTTTCCCTTGTGTTTCGGCTTACGAGTTTTTGAGGAAAATTTGTCTGTTTTTGTCGTTTTACGATATACTCCTTTATAACAGCTATTGATTCACGACATATGAGACAGCA
Organism: Plectrocnemia conspersa; assembly: GCF_051122295.1. Lineage (NCBI taxonomy): Eukaryota > Metazoa > Arthropoda > Insecta > Trichoptera > Polycentropodidae > Plectrocnemia > Plectrocnemia conspersa. Next base: position 24,958,188 of record NW_028277167.1, read on the forward strand.
TAGTTTCCCATTGTCCTGTAAGAAAAAATAATCGTTCGTCCAACGTTCATTATATATATTTAGTTTTACTTCCAACACCCACAGTATGCTTAATAATAGCAAGAGTTGGTATTTGGGGGATTTGGTAAATTTACCGCCAGCAATTTACCGCCGTCAATTGATCGCTAGCTTATTTTACCGTCTAGAAGCAATGATATGTGTTTGGTTAAATCATTAAAAAAAAAATTCTGTCTTAACCCTTTGAAAAGTGAGTTATTATTTCAGCATATACATTAATTTTACTGATTTTTTGAATTTGCTTTGCTAATTTTTTTAACTATCATCATTTAATTTATTGTGCTATATTTATTGATAAAGCAAATTCAGTGGCTCTCAACATTTTATTATTATCTTATCCACAATATTTACGTTTCACTTTTATCAACTTATGATTATTTTATTTACATCTCACACTTATCTTTATTTTCATTTATTGAATTATATTTATTGATTAATCAAATGCAGTGGTTCTACACTTTTATTATATTATTTTGTATTTACGTCTCACTACTATTGTAATATTGTATCGTATATATTGTATGTATTGTATAATTTAATACTGAAAATGTTTAAATAATAGATTTTTGTGGTACATAACCTATATTTTTAGCAACTGCATACTATTTAAATTAGTTACTTGTCGATTCATAAATTAGTGTTTTTCTAACTTTGACTCAGTTCTAAATATAAATTTTCTGTTTATTTGTTTCAATAATAGAATGAGTTTGGTTAATATGATATATGGTTAATTAGTGCAATATTTAAAAGCTTTTTTTAGCTTTAATTTTACCATAAGATCTACTTATGTTTTCGTCAGCAAAAATAATTGGTCATCAGGTTGTTTTAGTCTTTGTTCGGGTTAATGAATTAAAAATAAAAATCTTACTAAGTTATATATTCTCCTTTTTTTTTCTACAAATATTCTCCACATGTTAATCAATTTTTTTTATATTTGATTCGAAAAAAGATGTATTTTTGAAAGCAACAAATTCTTTAATATCGTTTTTTATATTCGTTTTTGTAAAATATATTTTCACACCTAATGTTTTTATTTTTTTACATCTAAAAATAGTATTAAAATACATACACTTATTTTTTTGTTTCCGTACTATTCTCTCATAGTATTTAGAATTAAAAAATATGCTAATCATAGCTTATTTTATTAATAAAGCAACATTTACTCTAATATATACGCGAATAAAATAATCATAAGTTAACAAATGTGAGACGTAAATAAAATAATCAGAAGTTGATACAAGTGAGACGTAAATAAAAAAGTTTATTATAAAATGTTACGAACTACTAAATTTACCTTATCAATAAATATAATATATTAAATAAATATAATACAAAAAATAAAAATAATAAATGTAAAACGTAAATGAAATAATCATAAGTTGATACAAATAATACGTAAATACGAGAAGCTTCTTAAAACTCGCGTACTTACTGTGACCAAAAGTGATTATTTAACAATAGTGCAATTACACAAAGGCTCTCGTTACGACTAGAACTAAAGGGTTCCCTCATAAATAACATTGCAATCCTGAATACATAAGGGCAGACACAGGTATTCACCTGGCAGACTCCGGCAAACACTGCCCGTCCGCAGACAACATACTGTCATGGACGCTCATGTCCTGAGAGACACTCCACCATACAAGCACTGTAGCAGAGAGGGATCAACTTCCGCTATACTGTCGCTACCACACCACCTCTGAGGATCTTCCACCGGCAACATCCCTGCGCCAGCTTCTCCACCACTGTTCAGAGAAAACATCTTGCCATTCATAGTCTGTCAGAATATGTAATATAATCTAATAAAATTCTCCCTAGTTGTCACCTACGTCTTACTGACTGCGAAGTCGCACACCCTTCAGGGTTAAAAACCCGAGAAATAAATAAAAATAATGATAAAATTGAGACGTAAATAAAAAAGTTTGTAATAATATGTTGAGAACCACTGAATTTGATTCATCAGTAAATATAATACAATATTTTTTTTTAATAAAACGAATTTAAAAAAAAGTAAAACTAAATCCACTCCCATGAGGAATATGCTAAAAAAACAACTCACTAATTAGGGTTAAGGCAGAAACTTTTATAATTTGACTAAACACATCTCATTGCTTCTAGGCGATAAAATATGCTAGCGATCAATTGCTGGCTATAAATTGTTTATGCGACCAATTGTCGGAGGGGAATTGTTGGCGGTAAATTTTCATATTTTTATATTCTCGACATTGGAGGTATAAACGTGTTATGAAACACCTATTGTCAACCCCTGATTTAATATTTTAAAGATAATATGTAGTTTTTAATAAAAATACTTTATTGCACGAATTGAGTTGAACTCTATTTAGTATGCTCGAGCTTTTAGTAAAATTTGATCATGGTTTCGATAAGAGTGGCAACGCCACCGGAAATTTGCGCAGTTCTGCAAACCGTGCGAAAAGTCAACGGACAGAGACCGAAAACACCGTCGTCCTGGTGGAGCATTTTGGCTGAGGTCATCGCTTCCAATTACTCGGACATATTACTCATTTAACGGCCACACATACAACGCTCTTCGGTTTTTTTCTTCGATGACCTTGAGCGAATCTTACACGAGGAGGAAAAAAACATCCAAATCATTCATGAGGTCGTCATTCTCTGCGAGGAGTCATCACCTTCGAGCCTGAACCGTCTTACTACCGCTACCACTACTACTACTACTTTTTGGGATGTTTTGGTCGATTATGTTTATTATTATCTTCTACCGACCGTCTAAAACCTGTTATTTAAATATTTTGCGCTTGTTATGATGCCTGTGAGAAGGCAATAAGTAAATGATGATACTATAAATATCCCTCCTAAAAATATCCATCTCAAGCACAGGTATTTATGTGAATAAAAGTGCATTGTATTTTTAACTCATATAATTTTTACTATTCTGGCTATACTAAGATGGCAAGCATCTGAAAATTAAAATAATTATATTTGAAATTACACAAATTTATATGTATTTCAAATACTTTTTTACTTATAATTCGCAGTTATTAATCATTTCATATATTTTATATTATTGCGCAGTGATGAATGTATCATTACCGAGATGTAATTATATGCACATATATTTGCGAAATATAATATAAAAAACTTTTGAACGTCCAGCTGGACCATGGTTGAAGTGAAGAGGGAAGCGGCTGCTTTTCTGATCTCATCTGTGAATGATAGACGGCTCCTTTTGATTCGAGTTTGTATGAACCTTCGTGTATCTAATTTCTTGAGCTTAAGTGAAAGTTATTGAAGTGTTGTTGAAGGCGATAGTCGTTGATTTGGACGCTGTGTTACTGATTTTATACAAATGCGTAGCCTAAAGGAGGTTTAGTGCTCACCCACCTATTGCTGCTACGACATAATTAAATTAGTTTTTTCGCACTGTATTCAAATTACCGTTACGGTAGTATTATAACAGGTTTTAACCTGTCATCTAAACAGGTTTAGAACGGCCGTTAAATGTTTTGAACAATTGCGAGATATGGCAACTTCATGACCAATTGTTTTAAATTCCAAAGTGTTGTTATTTTTTATATTCTAATAAATGAATGACGAACGAGAGTATCCTTAAGCGTTACTAAGTCAACTTATCTGATAGATGTCTTTTCATTCAAAGTCATTCTAAATGCTTTATATTTAAGTTTATGTTGTAACATATTGTTGAATGTTAATACATGCTTGCGAATTTCGAGGAAAAATCCAAAGATTCGGGATATTTTCTTAATGTTTTTTTTAACACTCAATGTCCTAAGTCAATCATTGGTAATAATAAAAGGTGATTTTATACAGATGTTCCTTGTAACTAAAATTAAATATTTGGATGTGTTGTTTTTATTTAAATTTGCTGTCCAGTGAACAATTTGAATAGAAGACGTCTTAATAGCAAATATAATTTAGTTGTAACTGATCGTAAAACAATATTAACAGGTGGACTAGTACAAACCTGTTCTATGTTTATTTTCAATAAATTATTACATTTATATAAATATTTTAGTTATTTGATATTAATATACTTTTATAAATGTTAACATGTCACTTCGTTTTGTTCTTTGTTGAGTTATTGTTTTTTTAATTATGTATATGTTACAAAAACCTTTTTTTCTTATTTATTTCGTCGTATTCATTCATTCATTACATTGTCAAAAAAAATATTTTTTAAAATGCGGGCGGAACAGTAAGCATAGAAAAACGTCATCTTTGACAAAATATCGCCTTTCATTGACAGCTTCTGGATGACTTCTTGAAGTTTTTATACTAGAGGCCAGAGCACCACTAGCCATTTTTTTCCAATAAAATATATTCCTAAATTACTCTTTGTCAGTTTCCACCAAATTTTGATCAAAACATGAGCGCAAAAAACAATTATCCCTTCTCAGAAGTCAAAAATCTACGTCAAAAGCAATAAAATCGTGCCGTCACCGTGGGAACGCTTGTTACCGACACGATTTTATTGCTTTTGACGTGAATTTTTGCCTTCTGAGAAGTGATAATTGTTTTTATACTCTCCTATTGACCAAAATTCGGTTTGAATATACTTTGACTAACACTTATTATATCAAAAGTTTGTAGTAAAATCGTTGTTTCAAGTATGTAACGATAACATAAACATGTTTGTTAAATAATATTATTTTGACACAATTAATTAATATTAAATTTTAATCGTGTCAATAAAATATTGAAAGTCGGTCTACTGACCTACCTTTTTTAAACCACATCACTGATTGTTATTTTGCTAATTTCTGGGACCCCTCTCGACAATTTTGCCCCAGGCGACTATATACTATATATATTTGCCAGCTGTTGTGCGTATGTAATTTTAAATTTTGCCGAAGGTCAGTTACATAGTCCAATTAAAAGTGTACCGAACATTTTAACCATACATCTGTCGGTTGATTTATTGTATTTTTGATAAAATTTATGTTTTATAAATATCATTGATCGAATCTCTAAACCAATGAAGAGAGTAAACAACGTTAATATTGTTTTTTTATTTATTATAAATCTTCAATAATGACTTAACAGTAATAAAGTTTCGCCGATGCGTCATACTGGTCTTTATATAATCGTGCCGTCGCTGATGCAGGGGAAACGCTCGTCACCGAGCGTTCCCATTACAACGGCAACGATACGACGTGAATTTTTGCCTTCTGAGAAGGGATAATTGTTTTCTGCGCTCTCCTATTGATCAAAATTCGGTTTAGATATGCTTAATTTGACTCTAAGACTATTTCTATTATAAAAAGTCTTATCTTAATATAAATGCTATATAACTGAGCTTTTGAGCTGCGTCGGTACGATTTTACTGCTTTTGCCGTCGGTTCTAAACAGCAACGTTATCTGTGGGGGGGGGGGCAGGTAGGAGCAAATATCTTGATTATTGAATAGTAGTAAAAAAATTAAAGTATTTTATATCTCACTAAAAAAACGGCCGCTTTACATAATACTTCTTTACTCATTAAGAAAATTTAAGCGCAAAAACTTTAAAAATGAATAGTTTAATGCAAATCGTCGCCAAAAATCTGGATTTCATATGGACAAAGGGATTGAACCAATGCTAGTTACAGAAGTAACTACGTGTTATCCGTTGCGTACGAGTCCAACCCTTATGGGCGGGCACCCAGCTTTTGACGGTCAGATGAGCGGAATCCTCACACCCGTAGTGTTAAATATTTTATTGGAATTGCATTAGTATTTCTCTTTGCATTGCATGCATTGCGTATCATCCTTGTAACAATACCACCACCTTGATATTCTAGGGGTGTATATGTTGCCTCAGTCACAGCATTGGCCCTCAGTTTCCCTCAGGGGCGGATCTGCAATGCCTCACGCTCTACCTCAGACGGCCAGCCCGAGAGGACACTTCCCTTCAAGGGTTTGAGATGTAATCAATGGCGTAGCTAGGGTATGTGCGGCCCAAGACGATCCTTTAAATTGCCGCCTCCCTCCCATACATTATTTTGCAGGGTCATAAAATCAACATTTCTTAAAATAATAAATTGGTTATTATTAAGCTCTTGTTATTCGTAGATTTATATATGTTTTAGTACATTCAGGGTTAAGAACCAATCTAGACGATCCCATCGCGAATATACCGCCCCCAAGAAAGTGCCGCCCGGGGCGGCCCATCCCCCCATAGCTACGCCACTGGATGTAATCCAAGAAGGGTCCTTTGCTCTCCCACACTGATGGATGGCGTGCGTCAAGCGTACAGTGGTAAAAGTATGGATGCCGATAATGAGGATATAATTTTGTCGGGTTCATTTAATAAACCAGTTTTCCATTCAATAAGTGGAGTGATTAAATCGGCAGGTCTAAAAACAGTCTAAAAGCTTTTAGACAAATTGACAATTATGGCATGTGATAAACAAAGACATGGTTTAAAGGTATTAGATAAAAAATGGGGTTCTTTTATTAATATAGGACACCACCGTGAGAGACCTTTTTTCAGTATTAATCAAAGTACTCGCTTTACATACATATATATAAGAAAGGAAATTACACATAATTTTACTAAGCTCTTTCAAAATTCACATCAGATATTGCTTGATTGGTCTCACAAAAACAGGATCAAATATCTCCCAAGTTTTAAGTCTACAATTAATCGGGTCACTTATATACATATATCTCAAACTTGATAATTAAAAGCCGCACCCAAAATGCACACAGTCTATCTCGTATATTACTTAGGCACTGGTGAGTTATAGTAGACCTCATATAATGCAATAGGCCGCTATATTTGTGTGAGTGAATGCGGACATCCGTGCACAAGATTGATTTAGCCCATTTTGGGGTAAATAGGTCGCGTCCTACAACCCACGACCGACCGACATTGCCGTATACCCAGGTATTAGCGATCGATTAGGTTTTATTTTGTATATTATGGATGTACTCGCCCACCGAAGGGTCACCGTGTCACACAGGCGGCTTTTCGGCTGCAAAAGCTTGTTATGACGGCCTTTATAAGTACATAAGTCTATTGGGGTCGTCTTAGAACTGAGACTTTCAGATGGATTATAAACCATGCAACATTGTAATTCAATTGTTTTCATATGATAATACAGCGACACTAATGCAATTAGTATGGTAACTATTCATATTACGTATCAAATGACACACAAATATTTTCCAATTAGGTCATCCATATTCGACGTACTGTCCTTTGACTCTTACCAAACTGTGTTTAGTTAATAAACCTCGGAATATCCCCATGTGATGTTTTTAGTCAAGCAATATCTGATTAAGCACACTTGGATGGAGCCAACTTCAACAAAATAATTGCGTATATAGATATCTTTCACCTTTTGAGCAGTATCGCCGTACATGTACGGTGGTTGATCTTTCACTGTTTTGAGGTACCCCAGATAGTTATATATATATTTACATATGTAACTAAAAAATAATAAATAAAAAATATTATTTTTATACAATATTTTTTTATATTTGATTTAATGTAAATGATTTTTATAGAAAATAGTACCAATAAATTTTCGAGTGCAAAATAAATAAACATATTTAATATTAATTTTAACGCGGAAATCTAAAACTTTGCGCTATAAAAATATACTTATTCCAGGAGGAGGGGGGGGGGAGTGAGCAAAAATTGTTTCGGCTGAACTTATAGCACCAAGCAAATGTGTTTTTCTTTCACTATAATAATTTTCAATTATTATTCTTAGAAGAAAAAAATTTCAATTAAATTTGGCTCGTAGTCTGTCGCTTTAAAATATATCAAAAAATAGTAAATTACTATATTAAATTTATTTTAGACATTTTTGCAGATTGATACGCAAAGCTATAAATTTACAATGAAGACATAAATGTCAATAAATATATAAATTCATAATATATGTTAGTATATAAAAGTAAATTAATTATTACATTGATAAAGAACTAATAAAAATACCTACTACTCGTTAAAAAAAATATATAGTTAAACCCATTAATTGAGTCGTTAACGTAAAATAGCTGCTAATACCAAAATTTCCAATTAGTATTCGAAAAAGCCATTTTAACGACACATTATTCGTAGTAAAATATAAAATAATAATAAAAATAATGAGGGCATAGAAATGCATCGTGCCTTTACTCCCTCGGTGGAAGCTTTTCTAGCGCATAATAAAGTGTTATATAATGCAAAGTATGACAGGAAAGTTCTTGGACTAGTTTTTAATAGGTACAATAACGATAAAAAAGCTTCATAAAAGTTGTTCGTTATTGAAACTTTTAATTGGGAAATCTCAATTATACTTTAATCTTTAAGTATTAAATAAATAAAAAAGCTTCATAATATACATGTATTTATTATACATATTAATTATTCAGAAAACTTAGATAATTTACAATATATAGAATTATAGTATTCGTTTAAAAAGCGACAGCACCAAACTTCAGTAAAACAAACATCCAAAAGAACCAAGTTCTCACATTTCAATAGTTTTACGATGATACACGTATGTCTTTGTATGTCGTAAAAATTGTCGTTTTACTACTTAAAACTAACGGCGAAAATACTACTTAACTAACTGCAATAAAACTTTGCAGTAAAGTAGCCTTTCTGTATAAATCCAGCAAAGTAAAATATCGTTATTAGTTAATTATAATAAAATACATAAACGCTAATGATTTTTTTTTAATAATCCCATTAATGATTCACAAACTTTTAATTTTTATTATTTTTGTTAGATGTATTACATTGGCAATTTCGTTAACCCTTTAGCAACCCAGTTATGAACAAAACTAAGCTTAAATAGTACACAAGCTAAAGATAATGCGAGGAAACAAAAATATTAATGCTAGTTCTTAAGCAAAAATCGTGAAATTATCACTGCGCTTCTTGACTTTTTTGTGGAATTTGTTTTAATAAAATAATCACTGACAAAAATAGTATAGTAAAATTCCTTGTTATTCGTTGTGATGTAGTATTGAAAATGAAAATAATCTTTTCATTTATTTCTGATAAATAAGTAGAATATTTATAACATTTAAACCTGTTCTAGGGTTTGGCATTGGAACATTAGGCCATCACCGGGGCTTCGCCCTTATAAAATGTTAAAAACTTACAGATGGCCCGATGCTTCGCCCATCACTGAATGGCCCACTACAAGAGACTGCATCTCTTCGAGCTGCGTCCACGAAATGAGGACCTCTTAAAAAGCCAGTCGTGAGGCGGCGCCACTACGTCTTCCGTGCTTCAACCTCTCATTACTGTGTCTTCAGTGGCTGTAGTTAAAATATGTTTTGTGTATATATCAATTCTCACATAACTTGAGCAAATCAACTTTTTTCAAATTTAAAAAGGTTCAATTGCGTCCTTTTAAACATACCAAAAAGTATATATCTTCTAAGAGTACGGGTCGTATCTATAATATATTTGTGTTCTAGTACAATTAATTGCATTTATAATAATAATATTAATTTAGTTTTGAAATATAAAAGAAAAACAGTTGATTTTTACCAAAGTTTAATTGTGGTAATTTTCCTGATGACTCCAATACTTCTATGTGCTACGTATGCAAGAAGTAAAAAATCAAATCATATGCATCTATTCACACTTTACAACCGCCCACTTTACAACGTGCATTCAACCCCACCATGCACTCCATGCAATAGTACTACGAGCCGTAGGTACTCTGCTACGGCAAGGGCCTCCGTACTACGCGCACGCCCTCGGTTATCGTAGAGGCCGTGCCGTGTTGTAGAATTGAATGAGTAATCAGCGTAGTGGGCGTGCTGCGACTGTGTGTGTGCGCCCGTCGTAGCACTCTATGTATTGTATGTACTACGCCATGGCGCAGACGAATCGTTACGGGGTCTACGTCAGCGTAGACGGATCGATCCGCGCCGCCGTATGTGGGCCGGGGCCAGTACGCAGGCACTGGCAACTGGGTCAGCTTGCACCTGCACACATACACTCACATTGTATTTGCTTATGTATGTGTATGTGTGTGTGCAAAGGCTTCGGGGGTGTGGAAGCGTCGCGACGCCGGCGTCGCGTCGCTCGGCTACGCCCTACCCTCTACGCCAGGAAGCATTGGTTCGGTGAGCTCGCTGTGTGTATATGTGTGTTTGACGATCAATATACGAGCGGTTCAAAAGCAAAGGCAGCAAACTCTGAAATGTGAAGGGTGAAAATGCACCGTAATAGTGTCTAAAAGGGCATTTGTAGCAAAAATACCATTATCCAAGAGAGAGAAAGAGAGTTAAGCAGAATCTAATTCTCCATCTCCGCTAGTGATATAATGTCTACTTGTTGCAAAAAAGTTTTGTATCAACAAAACATTAAGGAAAACATGAAGGTGGTCTTGAGAGAGTGTGACTTAATTGCACTATAAATTTAATAGTTTCCACTATAAATTTGACACTTTCCACTTAAATAATTGGCACTATAAATTTTAATACTTTGCACTAAAAATGTAAGACTTTACGCTATAAAAATATACTGCACGACCAGGAACGTATTTTAAGTTATTTCCGAGGTTGGGAGGGGGGAGGTAAAAGTTGGCCAGTCTGTGGTCATTTTTTAAGATTCATAATATTGCATTAAATGCATTTTTCTGACCAAATTCAAGGGTCGGCAAATGTCACCGCCTGCCATTAGTATATAAAATTTGTATTTTTTATAAACAAATCTGAAACCTGTCTGTCTTACACAGGGACGTCGTTTCAAAAGAAATCTATATAGATATCAGATAATGTTCGTATGTGTGTGTACTCTAAACTCAAAAACTACGAAACCGATTTCACTGAAAATTTCACAGTTTGTTCTTATTAGTGCTGGGAGTGTTTTGATCACAGATCACGCTGTTGTTTTTATAGTGTTGTCGGAACACGCTCCCGATAATTTTGATGTCATATCATCGACGTCGTATATTTTTTATAGCCCATAAATTAAGTTTTAGATGCTTGCTACCGTTTTATGACACGTATTTTTCTTTGAAACCCATAAATTAAATTTTAGATATTCGCCGCCGAACTATATAATTTTGACATATCATCATTACGTCACATCACCGTTGTTAATTTTTCTTTGCTTAAATATATCTTAGAAAATATATTTATTGTAATCTATCAGTTTTTCGGTGAGAACAGTGGCTAGAAGGGTTGTGCACATTGCGAGTTACATCAATAGGCAATTAAATAGCAAAGCAAATAATTTTATATATTTTTTTACTTACCCAGAGGCTCCCAAACTCCACCATGGGCACCCTTGCTTGTTTCAGTTTTTCTTAAAGATATCATATGGTAATTTGTAACAAGTGCACTTTGCGAAAAGGTGAATATTTTGTTTAAATAAAGGGTTAGGTAAAAATTATAGAAATAAGTACCCATATTTAGAGCCTTTTGCTAACAGTTAGTTACTGGTTTACTTTACCTCACATTGTTGTTTGGAGTATAATTTGCTTTCATATTAGTCTGCATGGAGCAACTACATATGAAAATATTTTTAATAAAATTGCGAAAACGGTAACAAAGTACGTTCTGAAGTGCAAAAGATACTTTGTGGAAAGCATGTCAATCTATTATGTTTTATTGAACCAGTTATTGTCAGTGGTGAACTTTATTCGTTTTCGTGAAGTATGACATCGTCAATTCCTTGATTCTCTTTTATTAGAAATGGAAAACGAATATTTTGCATTGCTTTTCCATAGTTTCATTGTTTAGTAATCACAGTTTCTTCTAAAAAAATTTATCAAATACTAAATGACTTTAGAAGTTAGCCTTTGCTGCAGATATTAATAGTGCTTATATGTAAAACTTACAATGCGTATGAAAGTTTGTTTCAGCTCACTTTTATTTAGCTTCCTGTACTCCACAAAAGTTTGACGAGTCCTGTTTTAAAGCATTACTAATATTATTAGATAATAATGTTTTTTTTTGTAGTAATCCATTTTTTTTTGTAGTAGTGGATATTTTCATTATATCGTCTCTTTGAATAACTGATTTTGTATATAAAATCATGAGCTTATGAGTTATCATCGTCTTAGTTTTATTTCTTTATATTATTATGATATGACATAAAATTTTCACGTCAAAATCGCTTTACTTACAAAAATATGTTAATGGTGTATGGAATGAAATATGCTATCAATAAATAATATTTTTGTTGTTGTACTAGCTATTTATGATTACGTGTGACGCGTAGCTATTTTCATTATTTTATTTTATTTTCTGAAACAAAAAAATATTATTTTCTCTTTGAAATACTGTTTTTTTTATTAGTTACGATTTTAAAAAAATAGTTTTATTTAAATCGCATAAAAACTACTTACAAAATTATTATACTGATAATTTTTTTAATAAAAAGCGTTGCTATTTGAATTATTTCACTTGATTTTCTGCCACAAAGATGTAATAACGTGATTTGTATGTAAAATTATGCACTGGCTTAATTTATTTTTAGGATATGGTATTTTTATCAAAATTTATACTGTATTTTTATCTGCTTTCTAAAAGATTATTTTAAATGTTATAATGCTGTTGTATATTATAAAACATACAACGTAAAATCGCTTTAAAAAAATATTTTTGTAATAATCGATTTTCGATTCTTCATTTACGGTAACGTGTGACGTGTAGCTATTTACAATATTACGTCTTTATCTGCAACAAAAAAAAATTAAATATGCACTTATCATGTTTTTCTTTTAATTTTGGCAAAAATATCACTTGTGTTTTGAATAAATACACAAATGCTTTTTTTATATATACATATTTTATTAAATATGTATTTAAAAAAAAAAATTTAATTGATTTAAATCATGCATTTTCATATTTTCAATATGAATTGCTGTAGTATATTTTTATAAAATGATTTTTTTAATCATAGTGACGAAAATTATATTTTTGGTAGAATATGTAGTGTATTATATTTTCATTCACAGCTACGAATGACTTATAGCTACATAAATTAATTCGCTAGAATTAATTTTGCCACAAAGTTTAATTCTCTGATAGATTTTTACAAAAAAAGTTTTTGTCGATTAGTCGATTTAATTAATAAATTTAGCCATTTATTAAAATAATTAATAGCAAAAAAAAATATGTTAGAGATAGTTTACATATGTGTTATAGGACTTTAAATCAGCATCTTATTATATTATACATGTTACAATCTTAGGAATAAATATTATAAAAACATTTCTTGTTGTAAACTAGAAAATGGTTATAAATCAGCAACTTGTACCTAATATAAATGTATGTATTTTCCTGTATTTTAATCTTAAACATATACAAATTCTATTAAAAATATCTACCGTAGTATTTAAATAGCAATAAAAATAATTTAAGACATCATAATTTTAATCTATGCATTAAGTGGTATGCATTTTAATATATCATAAACAATAACAAACACCTTAAATAATGATAATTCATATCAAATTAAAAGTTATGAACATTTTGTCTAAATACAATATAGAGGTAAAACTAATACGCGATTTAAAATAAAATTGGATATTTACATATAGGTTGTAGTACTTTATACATATAATTTTTTTTTTTGTCAAAAAAAACTCCACGATTTCTCTTCAGAAAACACTGAAATAAATACCGAAACACGTTGCTAAATCATGACTTGCTGGTTAAGTCATAAATTTACGTCTATTAACAGTTTGCCCATTAACAATATTGCTAACGAACAAACAGGACAATCACTGGTAAAAACCAGATTTAACAATTAGTGTCATCTCGCTAGATTAGCGCCACAAACGACCATTAATAATTCATAAATAAACGTTTATAACATATTGTATGAAGTGTTTAGACTTGTGTTAAATATTAACGTTGTTTTTCGGTCAAAACCAATCAAACTTTTCCTGCAGTGTCACGTGACCCAGTTATTATTTTCAGTTAAATTTTTAAAGTGACTCAGCCTTTTGCTTTATTATAATACCCGCTATCGAATTAGCCATTAGTCTTTGGTATATTTAAAAATATCAACCGTCCTTGATTCGCGTTTATACGTCACGAGGCGGCTTGTTATGAAAGTAGGGCTTTGGGGATTTCCTCGTATCGCATCGATCGCTTTCAGTCTGCCTGATACGACATTAACGACGTTATGTCATTAGACGGGAGATTAGTTTTGAGGGCATGCCCTTCGGAGTTCATGGAATTACCTTTTCCTCTGCCAGGCAAGGACGTTTGTCTTGTCAGTGTGCCAAGCCATGACTCATATGGGAAATTTGTTTTCCGTTGAACAGATCTATATTTGTCTCAAAATAATATCACAACAATATGCCGCATCATGATAGCCTTCTAGTCGTATCAAAGATCGATTTTAACTTTTGGAAATTTCGGTTAGCTTCTTGGCTGGTCCAGATCGGACATTCAAAGTGAAAGCAGCAGTTTTTCTCAGTTGATTCTGCGTAGCTCCGCTTGGTACGAGCTTATCTGAATTATTCAAGGAAGAAGCGAAGTAATAGTTTCGAATAAATTCAGGTGGAAATCTGGTCGGTAGTATTCTAGCTTATATACTAATGAGAATTGCAATTAAATTTAACATCTCTTTCAATCTTTGATACTTTGACTAATCTTTGGCGTTTAACAGCGTAACGGTAGATTTTAAATTTGTACATTTGGTGATATCTTTTGTTCTTCACCATTGTAAAAGTTCATCATTAATGGGTACATCAAACAAATGTCACTTTCTAAAGGCGTATACATATTTAGTTTTTCTAAGAAGCGAGTGAAATGATTGGTTGGATGATCGCTGCATGATTGTGAATGGTCAGCAAGCTTCGCAGCTATAAGGCTGGTCTCTAATGAGGACAAGGCAGATTCGGCTCGCCCGCGGACAATATAAGTCATGGACGTTCACATCCTGAGAGGGACTCCACCATACGAGCACCGCCAGCATAGAGGGATCAATTTTTGCAATAATGTCGCTGCCACACCAACTCTGAGGATCATCCACTGACATCACTTCTCCGCCAGCTTCTCCACCACCGCTCGGAGAATAACGATCTCACCCATCCTAGTCTATCGAAATATGTAATATAATCTAATAAAACTCTCACTAGTTTCCACATGCGTCTTACTGACTGCGAAGTCACATAGCCGAAAGATTTTTTGAGGTCTTTAATTGGTTTCGTCTCATATTTGTCAAAGCTTCTTCAAACGGCGATTATAAAAGATGTGTCACTTAGTCACACCACCTGCCACTACTCACTCAAAAAATACTTTCGAATCGACGATCATTTTAATAAATTATGTATGTGGTAATTACTAATCAAAAGCGTCATTTTAACATTCATCAGAAAAAGGTTAATGCCGATTCTAACCGCGCGCTTTTTGGGCGTTTACATATTTTCTTGGCCTTAATCGTCGTATTTACAAATTAACAACTTACTTAGTAGTGTTAGGGACCGGGAGGAGGAATCGGCTGGATTCGTTAAATAAGTAGACTTTTGTATTGGCTCTGATCTTTCTCTCTGAGTTCAGGATCAAGTACTGTCTCTTTATTTCCTTCCTATATTTATACATATTCAACCTGTGACACATTCCATAAGGTAACAAGTACCATACCGTTTTCAATATCGAGCTCACCATCGATTGAATGATATAAAAATCTCTTGTTTACTCTAATTGCTTCACTCAATCTGTGACGCATTTCCCTATGACGAGTCCCAATAGACAACAACAAGTTAACAGTGCAGTATTGTTTCAGTATCGATTTCGTCGCTTCGTTCCAGCGAATGATATAAATCAATCCCTTGTTTGCTCTGATTGCTTCACTATAAACAAACGTTCAAACTCGATTCTTGCGTTTAACAATTTACGTCGCAGCCAAATAATTGCAGTCACATCACTTGCCCACGATTTTTGATTTTACTTGATTTATAATAAATAATATTAAATAATTAATTACGAGTATGATTTACAAAAAAAGTTTTTCTTTTAATACTGCAATAAAGACACCCTCTAATTTATGGAAGTGAAAGTAGTATTATTTTCTGTTTAAGACAATGCTATTATTTATATGCTATGAACAATATAATATTAGCTGACTGATTTTTGTATCTGGTTTGAACTATAAAAAACTTTGTAATATTACATTTAATTTACAATATATATACTTACACGAAAAAATTAAATCTATAATGGCTATTCATAAATACTATATTCTAAGAAAAACTTACGAAAGATTTTTCCGAGAATGATATTGCAACTTTCATGGGGAAGACCCACTTTCATATGTCAAACTATGACTCATAAAAAAATAATGTTATCAGGGTATTTTTACTTAATTATGTACGACAATCATAAATGATAGAATACTTTTGACTTTTATGGGTTAAAATATGCGATCAATGTTTGAAGGAAATATAGGCCACTGTCTGTCCTCGTTTTTCAGTGCCAGTTTAACGAAGCTCACGGAATCGTTGCGAGATTAAAATTCATTGAAATACCGCTTTAGCCGTTGTTTTTTTTACATATTTAATTTATGTAAGTAAACTCTCGTGTACGACTCAATGACTAACAACAAGCAATTACATCAGTTTTCAATGAACGTCTATTTTTATCAACGTTTCTCGGTAGCGTCGAAAGGAAAATGGCGATTCGCAGAAGACAAATCTGGATTTGTTGCCCAAGTATGGTGGGCGTTTATATGAACGACTAAAGTGAAACTTTGTCGGTCAACAAACGTTTGTTTTGCTCTCCGAGAAATTCGCAAAAAATATTATCGTTAACAAGAAACACGCGAAGCCTTGCTTAGCATCTGCTAAAATGAAAAAATAAATATGTGACTCCACCTGAGGTGCAAGCTGCACTTTTTTTTCCATTTGGGGTATGCATCCAGTGATTTTTGTGAGGCAGGTGTTAAAGTATACAGGTACATGTTTATGTGTATATTGCCAGCAATAAAGAAGAACATCTTAATAACACTAAACTGTTTATAGATATTTAAAAAATCGTGAAACAATGATTGTTCATTTTTAATCAAAAGCAACGTTCTTAAATTATTTAATGCTATCTAAAAAATAAATGAGAAAAGTTCTTTCCTGCAAAAAAATTAACTATCAAATAAACTAGCGAAGACTACCAATCAAATCAAAAGTTAACCATCCTAAATATAGATGTTCATAGATTTAATACTAGAAATACAGATAATAAGGATAGATAGCTATGAGAAAACGGGTACGGCCAGGGGAATATTGTACGGGGGTGTGAGCTTATATAATAATATTCCTAGGACAATCCGCAAAAATAAAAATATAACTGTTTTTCTCAATGGAATAAAGAAATATTCGTGCATTAAGAAATACGTACTTTTTTATGTTATGTTTATGTTTATGTTACATTTAACATGTATGTTTTGATTATATATAGATACATTTAAAGAGATAAATTATATATACTATATTTGTTTATTTATTTTACAATATAAGTGTTTTTTTTATTAAATTGCGTCAAAACATCGGTATTAAATCTAGAAGCTACTTTATTGCGCCGTCACAAAATCACATGTTTTACGTCACATTTTTACTAATCACAGCTGAAGCATTGTGCGTCTTTCATCGATCGTCCCCAAGAAATGCGTCACAGCTATTTTGACGTCATCGTATCGAAAATCGATACAATGACTCGTACATATGTGCAAAAGAGCTAATGAAATTCATACTACGACGTAGACGTATTTTTAAACTCGCCCTTAAATATATTCCAGTAATTTACAATTTTTTACAGCGTCTGAAAAAAATATTATTTTATTAAGAAAAGCCTCCTGCTTCCCCAATGAAAAATCAGTATGAAAATCCAGATTTGTTTTATATTTTATACCATAGACTGTCTAAATATGTATATTTATAATATAATAAATAAATTATATTTAACTTTTTCATTAAAAGTTAATAATAACTTTATTATAAATAGTATTTTTCAATGGAAAAGGAACAATATTGACTTTAATATCTCTTAAACATGGTAATTAAAAGTTATTATAAAATCGCTAATTTCTGAGAATTGAAAAATATTTTACTCGATTCGAGATAGAAATTTCCCGGAAAATCTCAAAAATAAAATAGAATTTCCACGAAGCTTTTTAATTAAATTTTAAATTTATCATGGTTTAATAAATAATTAGGAAGATTAAGTATTATTTAGCCCTTAATTTTAAATACGAATCAAATTGACCAGCGCTTTGTTCATATGCATGTCGTTAACTCTTTTCGTGCCGCAGTACTTTTACATGGTTAGTAATACACGTCGAGCATGTTTCAAACGTAAAAATAGAATTCATGCATTATACACATATAATATTACACAAGTTTGCATATTGACATAGGTTAACGATTTAGTTTAATTTTAAGCCACAATTTTTTTCTTAATGCAAAATAGTCGTTATATTAAAAAAATATTTCATCACACATATTATTGGTTTGCAGCAAAACTAGGAGCAGACACCCGCATCTTAGCGGCATTCATGTCGTCACGTCATCTTATGGTTGTCATTTGAGCAGTGATAAAAGGTTGGATGTTAGAAATATTAAATATTCATGTTTTAGTATTTATATATAAGTTAGAAAATAATATTTTAATAAGTATTTAATAATAAATAAAGATCTACATAGAATTAGTACTAGAATTAGAGATAATTAGGCACAAAAAAACGAGTACGGCCAGGGGAATAATGTATGGAGGTGTAAATTTGTATAATAATATTCCCATGACAATCCAAAAACATAAAAATGTAGCAGGTTTCTTCAATACAATAAAGGAACACCATTGTTTTATGTGTATGTATGCTATCAATAAATTTGTTTAGTATATAAACAATTAGCTATTAATAAAATAAATAAATACTGTTAAGTATAAAGCTCATTCAAACCATTTATAATGCTCTTAATCCGTCTAAATTATGTTGTTGATCACTGCTGTAGTAAGATAATTAGTTAAGTTGTTCTTGTGATTTTCAGTAGAGGGCTGATAAGTTCACAATTTATTTTTATATCTCTGTATAGTCTCGAAAGCCATGTTTTTATGAAGTGGCGTTATATAGTATACTCCCACTATTTTACAACTGTGCACTTCCCAATTGAAGCTTTGCAGCGCAGAGGGAGGAGCCTAAGCCTGAAAGTAGGTCGGTGCGCTTGCATAACGGATTGTTTGGGTGTCCCGGGTGTCCCGGGACGGCGCGGTGCAGCGGCGCATATCGACCGGCCCCCTGCACCCGGCCGACCCGAATCAATAGCCCGGTTACCAGGAACGCTGGTGGTGGTGGTGGTGGGATACAACGTAGTACTACGGCCTGTCACACACTGCTACGTCGTCCCAGAAAGCCTTTGGAGGGGGTCTGGGAGGTGCAGATGTACCACATTCATGCTCGAATCGGAGCAGTGTGCATTTTTCATGACTATTCACAAGCACAGACGCTATCTGTTCCTATCTACCAAGAGCGTATTTAGTTTATATATAGTGTCTAAGCTCCTAGACTATTGTCTCTTACATACTTATCTATTTTTGCTGGATGTTTGTATTGACAAAAATCATGTTTTTTTCCCTTCCTTATTTTCCATTTTTCAGGTGTAATATCAAATTGCGGACAAACCATGGAGCATTAGACGCACTTAACGAAATATTTTGTTGTGACTGAAGTTTTATTGAGTATTTACAAGTATTAATTACGTATTCCCAAACCGGGGAAGTTTACGAAATTTGCAGGTCTTGTTATAGATTTAAAGATAAGTAATTTGTTTTTGGTATTTATTTTAATACTGAAACAAAAAAGAGTATAATTTTGCACTGCTTTAGTTTTTAGAATTGGTTTATTTATATGAGATTTTCGCGAAAGTTTAGAATCTAAGTACTAAAACCTAGATACTTTGGCATATATTTACTAATTTATCGACAGCGAAGGTCTTTCTTTTTTCTAAGACACTTTTAGTAGGATTTGTAGTGCTTAACCATTTATCGAATCATTTTTATTCTGTTTTGAAGTCGACGAATAAAGCAGTGATATATTTTCTGTGAGGTTTAGTTAGAAAATCACTCACAAATATTGTGAATAGCAAACGTCCTAAAATTTAAACTTGGGTCTTTACGAAAATATAATTTGACTGATAACCGCTAGTGAAATTATATGTTGTTCTAAAATATCTATGAAACTCAATTAAGAGTTGCGAAACATACATTTTCTGTTCAAACCCAAACCTAACTTACACGAATTAAACAAACGCAACTTGACCTAATGAGTTTTAGAACTTTTATTAGGTAACCAAAATAAAAAGTAAGCCAACTATCAGGGAAAATATGCTGCAGGTATAGTCAGACGTCACATCTTGCATACTGCTCCATAGTTTGTCTGCACTTTGATATTACACAATATTTTAAGCATATACTTGCTATCCTTACCGATATTACTACGTGCTTCTGATATGAGAGTATTGGTTAAAGTGTATTCAAACCGAATTTTGGTCAATAGGAGGGTGCAAAAACAATTATCTATTTTCAGAAGTCAAAAGCAATAAAATCGTCTCGGCGCCGTTGCAGTGGGAACGCTCACGGAACGATTTTATTGCTTTTGACGTGGATTTTTGACTTCCGAGAAAGGATAATTGTTTTTTACGCTCTCCTGTTTATCAAAATTGGGCTTAGATGTTTCATTCGATTCTCACTTATTGTAGGTCTTAATATTGTTGCAAAAAGTTAATATGAGCGCTAGACAATCGAGCGTTTCCACTGCGATGGCACTATTTTATTGCTTTTGACGTGGATTCTAAACAGAGAGGGCATTGGGGGGGGGGGGCAGGTAGGTCATATGTTCTCTTAACTGTTTATGTTTCAAAGTTACTTTTTGTAATACGTCACCCCAATGCCACTTATTTTTATAATTAAAAGAAAAATATATGAAAAATATCTTTGAAAAAACAAACTCTGACCTAATTATTAATTGTTATTAAAAATTACATTTTAACTTTTATAAAAAAGCTGTTAAAGTACATTTCTTCATAGATAAATCTATATAACTAGATAGTCTTGTGAGAGCCCCAAATGTGGCTATTGGCAATATGACCGTGATGTGACTGAGCCCCGTAAGTGGCTCGTGGCAAGCTTTGGTAATAAATATGATCGGAACTTTTGTAACAAACAAACCTTAAATGATATCTAAAAATATTTTGAAAATAAAAATTTAAGTTTGATATTATATTTTAATTGTTAAATGATAAGTAGTTAAATACACTATTTATTTATTAATAGTCTAAAAATAATATTATATTTATATATACATATCTGTAGTTCAAAGATAGCATCTATGTGTTCATAACGAAAGCTTTTTATGATTTGTAATAATTATTGTGTAATAATACAAATATTTTTATATCACATAATATTTACAAAATTAGACAAGTATTGAATTAAATGTTTTTAATTTTAGATATTTTTTTAATTGTTTCAGTAAAAACTTATTTTTAAAATTTAAAATATTTTTTAACATTCTGCTGTGAATTTCAAGTTTAAATAATAATTTAGGTAGATACTTGATATTTGTTAAAATTATATAAATATAGCACTGATTCAGTCTTCTATATTTGCTTCAACAATGAGTAATATCTACCAATCTAAAATATTGAAGTCCTACTTATCTTTTGGTCCCATCTTCAACAAAAGATAGTGATACCGGGAGACCATCATTAGCTACGGACCAGAAAAACCAACAGTTGTCTCTCAGGTTGAGGTCTGACAGTGGACCATCGTCACCGACGGGAAGGAAGGATCATTAATGACCCGATAGGAAGGACTTACAGTTCGAGAAACCGCATTATCTTACTATCTAGAAAAAGCTAAAAATAAGCTTAGTGAAATATTTACAAAAATAATGTTAAGACGTTAAAAAGACACATTTTCACAAAATTGAATGTGAGGAAGGTGTAACATTATTGAAGCTTAATAATAAAAATCACGACGTTTCAATTTATACATTATTAAATATTAATACATTTATACCTGAAAGGTTGAACAAGAATTCTTCATGGTAGTTAACTTAGGCCTTTATTTAATATAGTTACCACGTAAGTGAGTCTCTCTAACTTCCGCAGGTTGACTCGTAGCTCGCTCCCTTTGAATATCTGAGTGTTAAGTTATATAAGCAAGTGTCAAGTCTTTTATAGGCTTCTTCTTAGTAGCTTGGATTAATGGAGAAAAATGCTTATTTATACCAGCAATCATACTGTTAAACTTTGCATATAAAATTTCTTCCGGGTTACTCCTTTATTAGAGATACCATTGTGATCACATACCGATGGTGACAAAAGATAATTATAGCAATATTAAGAAAGACAAAGAGTATTGTTTGACCTGTTAGTTTAGATGCTCTCGGTTATTTGACTATGGGGATTTTTACATGCCTTGTTTGGCAAAGCACTTTTCATTCGATTGACGCTTTCTTCCGGGAAATTGTGTAAAAACACTCTACAAAACTAATTAAGATAAAATAATAGTAATTATAGCTCTTGCCTTCGCCTATTTAAAGTGAATTACTTAAAGCAAACACTTAAAATCTAAGCTAAAATTTATTGAACCTATTTTAATAGAATTTATTAATCATATACATACGTAAGTATAACAGTTGTAATATAAAATATATTCACTATAATATAACTTACACAAGAACCTATATTCAATCTATTGTAATAAATTAAACGTAAACTAACACAAAGGCTTATCGAACGTTACATATAAAATCACGTTTGTGCCATTTTTTCCGCCTCGGCTATTCTTTGTGCTACGATGTCTTGTTGAGTGTTTATATAGCAACCTAATGCTTTATTGAGAAAATTAACATATTTTCCGGCACAAGAATCAGCACATTTTAACTGCAACAAAAAATAATATCAAATTTAAATTTGACTTACAACCAATTTTTAGTTACATAGAGTAGAATAGATTATCTTACTTCATCTTCGTATAAATTTCTTGAATTGAAATTGTTTACACAGTGATTGAAACATGTTTCAGTTGTTACGTTATATAACAACATAAAGTCTTTAAACTGAAATGATAAGAAATACATGTTTAATATATGAACACAAATTGTATAATGAAAATGCTTTAGATATGCACATGTAAATGAAAACAAACAAAAAGTGTGTTAAATCGAATAAAATTATGTTTTGAGGTTATGTTAACCATTATATTGATTACTCATGATTAATTTAATTTATTAAATGGTGAATATATATTGATACAAAAATATTTTAGCAAGTGTTTGTGATATTGATCAAGTTTATAAAAATATATATAATTAAAAGATATTGTTCATATAATTTTATATTTGAGTATTTTATACATATATGTATATATTTATACATTCATTAATATTGTGGTTTCCTACATTTCTTATTCCTGTACTGTCCATGTCTTGATTATAACCTCAAACTTTACGTCAAAAGTCAATTTAACGAAACAGTGTTGCCAGTATAAATATTTGATATGTCAAAATATTAGTTGATTTTCGTAAATATCAATCTTACTGATTATGATAAAAAATTAAAAACAAATTAAATAAATCTATAAATATTTTATTTTTGTACTATGTAAATAAATGAAAGAAATAATAAATATAATATAATTCTCCTCTTTGAAACAAAAAATAAATTATGTCGACTGGTCAATTTGGTCAATATGGACAATCGAATAAAACCACCGCTGCCGCTCTCTTTGTTATTGCTTGTGTAGCTCCAAGTTTAACTGTATCGGCCTTCCTAAAATTCTATACATGAAATATCCGAAATATTGGTCTAATTATAGCCAATGAAACTAGTTCGATCTTGCAAAAATAATATTTAGAAAATATTGATTCTGAAAAACCCGAGGCTAACTGATTTAAAAAATGTGAATTAATGTACAACTTTAAGGGGTTTTAAAATTCTGATAAAGAAAATATCAAGGAGTGGTTGGAACGTGACTTAAATAATATGGTTTTCAATTAATGGATGATGCTGAAATTGTTGGTTGTTATAATCTGAAAAAATAATATGAAGATAAAAGTGAAGTAGAAACTATAATTGCATTTGTCACACCATAGCACTGACTTCTATATAGTATAAGGTGTCCAGATTTTGAAAATATTGTGAGGGCCTCTGATGTAACGTAGGCACGCTCTCTTGGCAAACTTTAACGGGCTTGCAACGCCGTTGCGGCCTCGTGCACCGTCCATAAATTTTTGTATTCAAATATGTAACTATATTTCAATAAAATACTACTGCAGCAGCTCAATCTGTGTATAATTGCCACCCGTCACCATCATATCAAAGGGGGACAAAAATGGTCATTTCACAAATTTTGTTCATTTAAGGATGCTGCAGGAGCTAAAAAAATTATCTCGAATATTTTTGTTCGAGTGTAAAATAAAACTCAGATTACTCATTTTTAAAAAAAAAAATTATTTTGACTTTGAAATTCTTAAAAAAAGTGTTCTGAATACGTCTCACGACTTACCAGAATGGATGTCCAAAAAAATAGTACTATACTGGTAAACTATCATTCTTGCAGATATTCATTACATCTGATTGACTTACCCATTTACTACAAATTTACCCCTTTGTAACGCATTGGGCTTTGCACCTGTTAGTTTACAACAGAAGATTTAATTACTGATTTTTATAGACTGTTTGTGCCAATTTAGCGTGCAATCTACCGTTACTAAAAATTTAACTGATTGCTCTAAAATGGCTATGAAACTCAATTTGACGGTTGCAAAACGTCCATTTGCTGCTCAAACCCAAACCTAACCTAAACGAATTAACCAAACCTAACTTGATCTAATGAAACTACAAAAACTATAGTTAGTTTACATTATGGATTTGAAGCGTACAGCCTGTACATAGTCGTTTCTATAATAGATCTTCGGTTGTGTAGGTATGTCCTTCTTAAGAAAAATTATTGTAGACCACAGATGTAAACGTAGATCGCACGCTAAAGTATAAAGTTAACGGTAGACCGCACGCTAAAGTGGCACCGACATGTTATTGTAGTACAACGAGCAATGGCAAAATGAATATATTATAATAGCTCTATGAAAAAGTCATACTGATATACAAACATTGTTAAAACAAAACAAAAATTACAGGCTTTCTTAATAAATAATTCACTGTAAACATATAAAATAGTAGTAAGTCTAGCATTATACAATAAATGTTTTTTAATTTTCACTTAGTATATAGATTCGTTGAGATAATTCTAACTAAAAACAAAACCGACAGTCATAGCAATTTTATGTTTATCAGTTTTTAACATAAAAGAGAAAAGTTGTTTGTTTATATAAAATTTTATTATAAAACTTACAATTTTCATGTATGTACAATAACATAGTCAATTTGTTATAAACGAATGACTAGAAAAAAGCAACTTAAAACTAATGTCATGTACAATAATGATTATAAGTAAAAATATAAATATCTACAATTTAATGTCACATTGTATGGACTCATTCCATATTTTTACGTATAGGATTTCAATCCGAATAGGGTAAAATACAATAGTAAAAGATTCTACCTTCTTTTTATCGTTAAAAGCTTTCAACTCTTATGGAATGTTAAAAATGTCATGTTAGGATAATTTTTGTAAAATGAGGACGTATTTATAAAATAAAATTAAGATTCTTCTCTCCTTGGACTGGATTCACTTGGAGCGATTCCCGAATCGCTCATATGAAACCCCTTATTCGTATCATTAAACCTAAAGTCTTCTAAGTTGAACCTATTGTCGTCGTTGTCAAACTTTGAATCTTCTCCGCTGTCGTCTGAATCGTTTGAATCCGACTGAGGCGACGATGTTTGCCGAAAAGCGTTTAAATTGAACGGAATATTCTGATATTGCTGCAAAAGCGAGTGAGCAAAACTAGGATGTAGTGGGAATGTGGGCTGCATATAAAACGGATAATTTGTTGTTGGCGGCACCATGGGCGGATACTTATAAATAAATTTAAATTGAGGACCTGGTTGTACAATATCGGGCAATTTCGTCTTTACAATTTGCAGAGCGTGCATGACATGCATCCTAAATTGAAACTTTTGTTCAAAGTCTAACGTTCGAACAGAAGGCAAAAGTGATTTGAAAAAGGCGCTGTCTTCGTCGTCTTCCATGTGCTTATTGGATTCCATATATTCGATAAATTTGTCTTCGAGTGTCGTTGTTCTTTTGCGTTTTCTACTGGAAGACTGTTGATGGATCGTGTGAGTGCTAGGTCCAGCGTCTGTAACAACAAATGATTATAGATTCGATTCTATTTATACATATATTTAGCAAATAATACATAAAAAAAATTCTTACCCTCTGTGTTTATATCATCGGCAGGTAAAGTTTTAGTGTCATCATATTCAGTTTTTACTCGAGATGTGTCGTCACATGAAGTTATAGAATTTTCGTATCCTAGTCCTTTTTTTAAGAACTCTAATAAATGCATATGAACATAGCGGGGTTTAAGGCAATTCTTTTTAATGCTTCGTACAAAGTTATCTCGTACACTTTTCCATCTTCCCATAACATGAATTACTGAAAATAAATAACATAATATATGAAAATATGAATTTTTGTAATAACTAATAGCATATTTATAAAATTCATTATAAAAACATTTTTGGAGAAAAAGTAGATATTCTAGTTTTATGCCCCTCTTGTCTAAATTTCACACTATATATCTGTCTTTTATTATATTACAATAAGTATTATGTTTTGTTGAATTGTTCTGACTTTAATTATTTATTAATAATACTTGTGTTTTTCTAAAAATAAAAAATTATTACATACAGTAGTAAAAACCTTACAGTAGTAGATTTTTTTTATTAATATTACAAAAATATTATTTGTGTAGAAAAAATTATGAGCATTTCTGTAGTGATTTTTATATTTTCCTAATCTAAGAATTAGCTTTATATTAGTTTAAGATATACTCATATAACCATAAAAATATAATAAAATGTACCATGTAACATATTCTACATCAAA
Organism: Plectrocnemia conspersa; assembly: GCF_051122295.1. Lineage (NCBI taxonomy): Eukaryota > Metazoa > Arthropoda > Insecta > Trichoptera > Polycentropodidae > Plectrocnemia > Plectrocnemia conspersa. The sequence continues at coordinate 24,985,209 of NW_028277167.1, forward strand.
CATGAAAATACTGTTAAAACTATTATTAAGTATATAATCAAAGCAAGTAAAAAACGATTAATTTCAGGTAACTCTTGGATTTTGCACAACGATACGCACTGGCTCACATTTCACTACTTATTTGTGAATTTTTATCAAAAATGACACCGTGGTCGAGAGAGACGGAGATAATGAGATGTAGGCATCGAACAACTGTAGCATTTATAGACTGATTAGCGACATAGGGACCTATTTATGTATTTATTATGACCAAAAACTTGGCGGCACTCGACGGGAAAACAACGGCCGGTGGTGCACATATATTAAATTCAACTTGAATTTTTTCCAATGAAATTGTTAACTTATCGTATTTGTGTAGCATATACTTTTTAAATGATTTTTGAGTTTGTATTTTGATAAAATAAATCAATAAAAAAAATTAGGCATATTTAAGAGTTTCAAACACGCGATAAACGCTTTTGGCGTGGGTACTGTTAAAGTGCCTTGAAGACGAAAAAGTTCGTGGGCGTACTTATTCAGTCGATAACGACCAACAGAAAGTTAGTCATTGTTAAAAATGTTTAACATTAATAATTCAACAGTTAAATCTCTTGAAGTTCATTCGTCGACGCGACCCGAGGGAATCATATCCAAGCATACCTTGTAGAAATTTTGTAGGAAATAAAAATGGATAATATTTATCTGAGAAGCCTTTTTTTAGACCTTTTCTATTAATTGTGTTGGTTGCATAGATTTCGAGATTTGTTTGACGAAATCATTAATTTATGATTTATTAAGTTATGTATATTTTATATTGTAATATAACGTAATAAATGTTGTAATAAAAATATTAAAATAATTTATTATTTGTTTATTCCAAAATTAAAACAAGTCGATCGCAGAGAATCAGAAGAAAATAACATCGATCGCTATCCTGAGCAAGTTGGCCAAGCCTGGTATATGCAGGAAGATCCAATTCGAGTTTATTATGTTAACAGCACTGTAAATCACACAGCTGTCAATAATCACGCGTGTTTAAAGTGTAAGATGTTAGTATGCAACAAACATTTACGAAACAGATCGCTTAACCACCGCTCAACGCGTTAAAATTGTTCAATTGTTCCACAGAAATAACAATTCTGTGCGAACTGCGTATCGAAATTTACGCGAAGATTATACTCAATTTGACAACGAGTAATTTAAATAAATGGTACACAAAGCGAATGTGAGGCGGTGACGTGTATAATTCCACAGGGTTCTAGTTTAGGTACTTTATTATTTAATCTATACATAAATGATTTAATCATATGTAAACTTACGGGAAGGATTAAACTTTATGCTGATGATACAGTGATAATATATAACTCTAAAACATACAAAGATATGTAAAAAAACATTGCGAGTGATTTGATCAATATTAGTGAATGGATGAGATTAAACAAATTAACTATTAATGAAAATAAAAACTAACTATGTTTATGATATTTAATGATAATTTTGATATCACAGTTACTGTAAATGATTCTCTAATTGCAAAAAGTGATAATATAAAATAATTGGGTTAACTTTCAGCTAAAATTTTTTTTCATAGCCATATTGATTGTATAATAAAAAAATTACCAATGTCAAAATTTTTAATACAGGTTTCAAAATATATTATAGTATAGAACTAGATTAAACATTTATTATGCATGTATGCATAGTCGTATAACATATGCACATGTACATATTTCTTGCGTTTGGGGATTTACAAGTAAATTTAAATTAATATCACTTTAGGTTATTCAAAATAGTGCTATAAGAAAATTAAAATTTTGCCTATAATTATTCTACTAAAATAAATAAACTGAAGCCTAGCCACCATGGACAGCGAAGAATTTACGCAAATTGGGTGTTAAAGCAGCAGGAAGTTGTTGCTGATTTTTCAAAGAAAATTTCCTTCGCTGATGAGGAACATTTCCACCTCTCTAGGTCTAGCACGAGGAAAATCCTCACGTGATTCAAGAGACTATTTCATGCCCAAAAAGTGACTGTTTGGTGCGCATTGTGGTCAGGCGGCGTCATTCGGTCTTACTTTTTTGAAGACGATGAAGGTCGGACTGTAACAGTCAATGGTGAGCGCTATAAGCGCGCATGATGACCGATTATTATTAATGGCATGAAATCGAAGATATTGATGTAGATGACATGTGGTTCCAACAAGATGGCACAACTTTGCCACACATCAGGTGCAACGTAGAATGTTTTGCGTGAAATGTTCTCAGGTCGCATTATTTCACGTTTTGGTGACGTCAACTGGCCGCCAAGATCAAGCGATTTGACGACATTCTTTTTTTATGGGGTTGTGCTATCGTGTCTACGCCGACAAACCCAAAACATTTGAGCGCCTAAAAACCAACATCGCGATTCAAAACGATTATGAAAGTAATTAATGATTAATTATAATAATTATTATTTTTTAATTCAATAATAATTACATGCAATTAATTATTTGGGAAAAATTACGAATATATTGAATACTTAATCAAATTTTATTCACTATTCGAATAGTTCAAAACTACGAGTAATTGCGAACCCTAATTCGAGACTTTTTTAGATCATCTTTTGTTAACCCGACTATTTCTGGTTTAGAACCAGGGACGTCATTTCAGCTTTTTATATAGATTCAAAGTATTTAATTAAATGACATATTTTTCTCTGGCCAAATTCAAGGGGAGAAGAGCAAATTCCCCCCCTGCCCTCTCCCTCCAAAATGACGAAAGACTTGGGCTGAAAAATGTGTCGACGGTAACGGTGCTTATTTATAATAATAAGTTAAAAACTATTATGAAAGAAATATAAAAAAATAATAATTAAATAAATCCAAGTTGCGAACCACGGTAGTTTCATGTTTTGATAAAATAAACTGAAAGTTAAGTCAACGTATGTGTAGCAGACGCGCGCATGTGTCAACGTATTGTACACAAATGTTTGTGTACGCGACGTTCAAACGCAGGACAACAAAGCGCCCGGTCGGCTAGCACGTAGAATAGCGCCCGTTTACGTAAGCGCAAGTGCGCGTTCAGTGCGGCCGCTTCTTCGCGTCCGCACGGATGTGATGCAACGCCGGTCAGAATCGATACGAACTCACGTATGTATTCTCTCTCCTCGAAGCTCTTCTCCGCATAACCGTCGACCAGCGCGTGACACAACTCTCGCCACGACTCTTTCTTGTGGATCCTGTCGTTGAAGCGCGGATGAGACGAGTCCCAGAGCAGCGGCCGGTTCTGAACCTCGACGATCAAAAGCTCGATGTCGATGTGGAGATACATGGCGATGGGAAGGAACGACTTGGCGCGACAATAAGACGGCGCCGACTACGCGCGTCGGCGAGTCCCCACCCGACGCGCGTTGAACGCCCGCCGGCCGACGTTTCGGCGTTGACGTCGGCCCAAGGCGCGTTATTGGCGAACCTAAGGAGCCCACACACTCTCGCTAAGACGGACGGGAGCTTTTTGCAAACTTTCGCGGCGATAACTAGGGTTACCAGATTGTAAAACTTTTCACTTCTTCAAAACTAATCTGTACAAAATACATGTATCGGTCTCAACATTAACTAATAATATGACTTGATATGTCAAATACACATTTAAATAAAATATATGTATAAGAGGTTAACCCCGATGCGTTACAATGCTAGACAATATAATAAATAATGATTATATAGTATAAAAAATAATCGTTATAAATCGGATCAGCTCCTCATAGTTAACATATTGACCCAAAGCTTATAATTCTTGAGAATATAAGAATTGTTCACAGCATTCTTCAGTAGTTAGGGCTCTCAATTATTTGTAGTTTTAACAACTCGAATATTGAATAAAAAATAGATGAAGTATTCGAATATATTCCTACTTTTTTACTCGGTTTTTACCGATATAAATTTATTCAATTAAAATATTATAAATTCTTTCTGCATAACATGTTGGTTTTCTTACACTCTCTGTAAGGCTGAAAGAAATTTCTTTCTCTTATTGTTATGTTAATAATATTTTTTTAATTTCTTCAATGGATTCTAATGATTTAAATGGAGTCGCGAGGGTCCTTAGAATTTATGGAGCAATCCCTTTCACCGAGAATGGTTTCTATAGAAGTCACCAAGAAAATCACTAGTACTCATTGCGCACTTAAATGTTATTTAGTATAATTTAAAGCTGTAAATCACATGAATTTATTAAAACATAATATTTTTTAAAATATGGCATGAATATGTGTCCCCCACATATTAATTTCGGGATTCTAACCCTAAGAGGTAGGATTTCGCAGCCAGTAAAACATAGAGAATTTTATTAGACTACATTACATATTGCGACAGACTATGATGCGTGAGATTGTAATTCTCCCAGCGTTGGTAGAGAAGCTGGCGGAGGGATTATGTCAGTGGAAGATCCTCAAAGTTCTGATTGCTGCGGCAGCGACAGTATAACAGAGGTTGAACCCTTTTTGCTGCGGTGTTTGTATGCTGGAGTTCCTTTTAGGATGTGAGCTTCCATGACAGGCCGAATCTGCCGGTGCCTGCCTAGTCCTGATTGGAGACTAGCCTTGTGTATTCAGGGTTGCAAAGCTTGTTGACCAATCACAATCATGCGGCAATCATCCAGCCAATCGCTTCTTAGAACAACGAAATATGTATACGCCTATAGAAAGTGACATTTACTTAATGGACATCTTCAAGGTCGAATTGTGTAACGGGAATGTTGTGGTCTTACGGTGCTTTTTGTCTTCCGGTGATATATTGTTTCCTGTGACCGTTTCGTAACAAAGAAATATTCATTCAATGCACCGGAGAATCCTTACGTGGCTTTGTGTGGTCCCATCCTTAACACTATTGTCTAGTTTATCCTTATTGATCATATTTGGTGACAATCATTAACGCGAATTTCAAGAATGAGCTCCCCACGTTAATAACTTTCGAAATACCGCGCAAGAATATCAGCCGCGGTGAAAGGCCTAAATTATCGGCAAATATATTATCCTTCCATTTTACATATTCCTGTTTTTTAAGAAAAACTATAGAAGTCATTATTTTTTTGACTGGTGAAAGAATCTGGATTTTACTAATATTTAATTAATGACATCAGTGTCTGGTTTCTTCAATTATATAATTTCTCTTTAATTGTCCGTTGAAATTTCGAGCTTAGTTCAAAATTAATATTTTCCAATTGTTTTAACAAAAAATTTAAGACTCCTTCGACTGTCAATAATAATCGTGAGACAATTGTCAATAACAGCTGTTACTACTTTACAAAAACAATATAAAAAAAACCTTTCGGAATATCGAAAAAAATAGACCTAAATCGTTTTGCTGATTTCCATGCGTAATTTATTTTTATCGGAACGGGTTCTTAGATCATCAAAGCAAAGATAAAGCCGCCGGCTGGTTAGAGTAATAGTATATTCGGTTCGAGTCAGAAAAATAGAACGGTTTCTTATCTGAGTGTCTTTTTTTAGTATTTTAGCACAAATATGGAGTTCGAGTGCAAAAAATTGATATATAATTTTTTGTCATTCCCTTACCCCTATTAAAAACCTTCCATGAAGTATGCATATTAGATATGAATCCGCCTTTACTTATGCAGCATTATAAAAAGGTCAATGGTTAAAAATCTTTTAAAAATATTCGTACAAATTTAATTTAACGCTGAAACACAGCGACGAAAACAACTGTAAGGTAACCACAGAATAAAGAATATAATAGTAACTCACCAAAGTGTGCATAGAAGAGCGACGAGGTGCAGAGAGTAATATATTTGGTTACCATGAGAATATCACCGAGTCGTTCGACTATAAGGTAAAAAATATTTTTAATCCTTTGCTATGCCAACATTAAAAATATACAATTAAATTCCTGTGCGATCCCTTTTTAATAAATGAAAATTTATTATCTATATATATTTAAAAACTTTATTAGAATGTATATTGCAGTTTTAAGCATTAATTAAAATTGTGATTTTTAGAACCGCAGTGCAATTTACATGTTATTAATAATTAATTCATAAATTATAAGTAATTTTAACTGTAATTATAATAATTTTTAAATAAGACCAACGTAAAAAGTAAGTGTGTTATAGCATTTATAAGATTTTTCCAAATATTACCCGCTAGTTCTACGAAATGATTTTGAATGTTCTTCAAAATAAATGTAAATATTGTAAATAGTTAATAATAAAATGTTTTTGTAATTTGACCTTTTTTATTATATTTTTATAATAATAAAATACGGCCATGCAATTGGTGAAATATGGAGTGGATCAGATTGATAGAAGTAAAGTGATAGCGGCCATTTTCTCTAGCCGTGCATTCGGAAAAATGGGAAGAGATCAACATCCATATTACTGAAACTGAAATATTTGTTTTTATCTAATAAATAATTTATATGAATATAATAGTCGTTAAAGTATTGTTTAAGCTGGGCAACGGCTTAGAGTTCGTTCAATATAATTGTGTTTTATTGTGACGCTTAAATTTGAATACGAGGGATGCAAAATCATTGATTTTTATGACCCATTCAATGGATCTTGTACAACTATGTAATTGCAATGCAGTTTTAAAACTATAAATGCTACTTCAGAGGAAAATTCAAAGAGTAAATTTAAAAAGGTGCACTATACACGGTTGGTAAAAGTGTTAATAGCTAAAAATCTTCATATTTTTTAAATCTAAAGGCATATTCTAATAAGAAAGTGATACTTGTTTTATTATTTTATGGCGACCACTTTAAATCGTTATGTTTTAACAATACATGCACAAAAACAACGGCGTTTGAGTTTACCGCAGAAAGAAATTTCTATGAATATGGATTAGCAATATGACGCTAAAATTTCGTCTTCGGCGCAATTAACGCTTTTAAAAATGTCTTAAAACAGCCTAATAACTGACCATATCACAAATTACAGATAATGAGAATTGGCGGAAATCACTGTTGCATGTTTTTCGCAAATATTTGTATGCAATGCATTCGAGTACGGTAAAACAATTTTGCAAGATAAAAACCGGATTGTAGCTTTGACAAAATCACTCATTGTTGAAGAAGGAGGTGGAAAAATATGTATTTACTTACATAAGAACCGAGCCTTGAACTTGCCTTCAGTGGAGCTCGCGTCAAATTGACACAGACGACCCATAGACTTTGAAGTTGATAGCATTAAGTCGAAGAAGAGTAACCGTTCCACTTCGAACGTCATATTTGGTCCAACCATGCAGTGATTTTGAGACACAAAGCTTCTATACGACTCTTTGGACGGTGTTTTAAAGCAGCTGAAACAAATTGTCAATAATATAAAAAACACATCCCTGAACCAGTGTTTGAAAACAAATAACGTTATATGTTTTAGCAATCGGAACTACACGATTTTAGCAGATTCCAGCAATTGCATTGCAAAAAAGACGTCTTTATAATATACAGTCCTAAAATTTAAATAAATCTTTTATAAGTATCCTTACAAGGAACATCTACACAAAAAGTTTCAGAATATGAATTTTACGAGAATATGAAAAAGTCAGTGATTAGTACCAGAAATATGATGTGATATGCTATACATTTTTATTATAATATCGTCAAAGAATCTAAAAAAGCAGCGCTGTCCAACTGGCAGCCCGCGAAACAATTCATGTAAATTTAAATAATTATGTGCTAGGTTCAAATCTTCAAAATTTCAAAACAAGATTTTTTCTAAAATATTTGTAGTTATTTAGGTGATATTTTTTTTCTTTTTCTGAAATAATTTGCTTGAAATAAAATAATTAAAAGATACAATCTTCCTAGTCCAGCGAAAGGTTAGAACGTATAAGATTCCTTAATGGTCGCCGCCGGAATTTTACCCCAACTACATTTTCCACCCCATCCCTAAGTCTCAGCTATTGGATCGGTGAAAAAAGGACATCTTACAAAATTCAATTATAAAAAAAAACTTTAATGAATAAATATTCCAATTTCAGAAAACTTATATATCCTAATATAAAAAACAGAGAAGAATATAATTTTTATTACTAATTATTATTAAAGAAATTATACATTAAAAATAAAAACAAAAACTTCAATCAACTTTCATTAAATTTATTTCCGTATTTAATTAATTCGCTGAAAGCCACTAAGAATATTAAGAATTCATTGAAATTCACGATGAAAGTCAATATTTGAGCAACGCTTGTCGATTTCATTCGCTATTGTTTTCTTGTTAATGTCCTAACTGTTATTGTCTCCCGAGTAATGAATTTATAATTGGTTTTATTTGATTAATTTTCATAAACAATTTTCTTATAATTGGAATATTTTCTAATTAGAGTAAAAAGCATTATTTTTTAGATAAAACACAGTTAAAATACCTATTGATAACAACCAGACTTTTTTATTTTATATGCATAAATTATGCTTACTTGGCATAATTAAAAACGATAATAATTTTAGATTTGTCGTTCACTGTTTTTGGAAAAAAACAGCCATAACATTTAAGATAAGGGAATACTTATAACTTATATGTACATACATATATAAAGTTCTCATAATATGTTTCGTGTATTTTTACGGCAAAAATATGATTTATAAACTAGTTGAAATATCAAAATAATAATTAATAAAGTATCTTCATAATTTTATTAATAAACTATGATTTGCGAATTGTAAATTATTGTAAATAAAAGCGTAAATTAAAATTATCTTGTCAGATATATCTTTCAAAACAACTCAATTCTTAAAAAAAATTGCGCTCTTTCTTAAAAAAAAATTGCGAATTTTTGCAAAGCAAAAATCAGAGAAAGCTTATTTTTGTGGCAAATTAAAATTCGTGGAATCCTGCATTACATTTCACAAATTTAACATAAAGACGTTTGAACTAAGAAATAAAAAAAAAATTGGCAAATGTATGAAAAAATATATGGAATTTTTGTAGTTTTTTTCATTGAAAAAGTTTTATACGATAGTTTTATATTATACTAAAATTTGAAAAATTATAATATTGTAAAAATGTATAATTATTTTTAGGACAATTTATGATATCAAAAAATTACTGTTTTAAATTATTCCATTATAGATATACAACGTAGGATATGTTTATAATAATGTAAGAAAATATGTAAGAGACGATTCATTTTGTCTAGCTTCAAATTTTATTTTGCCTTCAAAAGAATAATATATGCTAACCAAAGCTCTTTCAATATTTTAGAATAATCTGAAATCACCGCGAGTGAAAGTACTTGGGAAAGGGCTACGTCCAACATCCTACCTGGGCTGTCACGGTCGGATAAACCGACGTGAAACTATTGATATGTCCACCATCAAGAGTATGTGAAAAGGGAAGGGGAGAGGAAAATTTATTTACATAAGAATCACTCTTGCATTAACTTTATTCGCGTAAAATAGTAATACTAAAATAATAAAATAATACAAAAAAATAAAAACAGAAGTCCAGACTGAAATCAATGTATGGATTTAATATTTTGTTGTGTATGGACTTGTGGTGTAAGTCAGTGATTAATAATCAAATGGGTTCAATTCCTATATTGAAACGTATCTGAGAGATCAAAATTAGTGATTATTATATAATTATACTTTCGAATAAAGATATTTCTAATCTCATGGATGAATAATTAAAATAAAATCGAGCTATGTCGTGCAATAATAATGCTGTTATAATATTTTATAATTAATAAAAATAGATTCAGTCATTAATTTACAGACTGTAATTACAGTCTGGTAACACTTCTTAATTAGTATTTGTCGGTTGTTTACGCTGTTGTAACTCATTGGGCTAACGCCTCAAATGTTGCAATGAAAGATTTTTGATAAATAAGTAAATTCCTTATAGTCCAACTTGTCAACTTTGTTGCAAATAAAAATGAATATTAAGAAAGAAAGAATATTAAAAGCTTATCATTGGCTTGAGATACCCTGATATTAGATTTTGCTTCAGTAATTTTAGTTTGATCAAGTTATTTGTTCTGAATATTAGAAAAAAAAACTGATTTTATTCAACATCCTCTGTTTCTAATGTGTACTATAAAACATAGAATACATGTGTCTATTTGTCTTAAGAACTTCTCCCAAATGGTGAACAGTAGTGACGTGACATTTACACAAGGCATTCTGGAAGCTATTTCCAAGGCAATTGTGCTATTTTCAACTTTAAACTTTTAAGTTAAAAGTTGAAAGTTAAGATGAACAGCGACGTGATGATTACCGACTACACACTATATTGCAATATGTGCAAATTAAGCCGCTGAAGAAACTGAACAGCGACGTGCTACTGCAATACGGGAAGGCAAGAGGCTAAAAATATTGTATATAACCAAGTATTTAAAAATAAATTTGTAATAACAGAATGAATAAAATTAATTATTTATAATAATAATGAATTTTTATCTATCCCCGGCAAAGCCGGGTAATAAATCTAGTAATTGGTAAATCTCTAATATAAAAATAATCCAAATACATGTATAGAAAAATTATAATATATAGGTTTTAAACTGAAGATTTAGTAAGTAAGTGTTTGATGTAAGCATTTTTAGATTTTTTCTTTTGAATTTACTTATTGCGCATTCTTACTCCTCAACACCCCCCCCCCCCCATATTTATAGTAATATTTTCAAAATTAAAATATAATATAGATATTTTCAATATAGCAGCCCGAAAACAGTTCTCAAATATTTGTAGTAATATAATTAATGTCACACAAGTTAGTGTCGATATTGTTTAGTAAGTTTAGGTTCAGTTTAAAAAATAAATTATTTTATTATTTATTTATTTATTAAAGTTTTCAAAAGTGTATATCTCCAAAAGCGAACTCGTTATTATAGTTACACACTTTCGATGCAACGCGCGCTCGGTCACGAGACGGACGCCCAGGCGGAGCGGGACGAGGGAGTGGTGTGGGAAGGGGGGGCGGACTCGCAATTTTCGATCAAGGTCATCCGCCGTTTTTTTGCTCCGGTTTGAAAGAAGCTTCACTGCGCGTTTTGCGTTTTGTTGCCACACGTCTGGAGCCGACTGCGATAAAAATCGTTTTTTACCAACATGGACGATTTTTTTATTGTTTTTCACATCCCTTTCAAGGGCAAGTCTACTCGGTTAAAAATGGAGATACATCGAAATATCAAATAGAGCTAATCTAGAGAAATAGGTGCTTTGAATATAGTAAGGAAGTATAATCAGTAGCATAGTGATGTTGAAGAAATACAAACATACATTATATAAACAGTATTTTACTATTAAGCGTTTCTTTCCTGTGATGTACACCGAGTGTACATGTCATCATATGTAAATATCTTTATAAATATGTTGAAATAAAACGTTCTCAATTTAAGTCTTTCGCCAATATTAAATTAAATTATTGCATTATATAAATAATTAGCAGACAAAACAAAAATATATGTATTCAGTAAAAAAATCGGGTGTCATTTCACTAATACAGTCAAACGTATGAGTGCTGCCAGGCAGATTTTTTCCTTGCACGAAAATGACGTTTACGTTGCTTTTTAAATATTATTTTTGGCAATAATTATGTCGGTCGTCTAATCTTTTTTTATTACTAAAAATATCAAAGCCTTATAATTCTAGAACAAAAAAAATAATAACTGGAATAAATTTGACGAAGTATGAATATGATAACGATGCCGAATTCTAAATAAACAAAGATGTTTTGGATGATACAGATTTGGGGGTCGAGTCTAAAGAAGAAACGATAATAAATAAAATCTGAGTTTGTATGGCATTCATAATAGCCATTATAATCAAGTGTAATATTAAAAATCAAAATTTTTAACCTACTAATATTAGTCAGGGTGACCCAATTCGAGTTTCTTATGTTGGGAGCACTGTAAATCAGACATATGTCAATAATCACGCGTGTTCAAAGTGTCAAATGTTAATTTGCAACAACACATTTACGAAATGAATCGCATAACCATCGTTCAACGCGTAAACGTTGTTTAATTGTTCTACAGAAATAACAATTCTGTACGAACTGTGTATCAAATGTATGGAAAGATTATGGTCAATTTCGTCGTCTTTCTGAACGAACAATTCGCAACATAGTGAAACAATTTGAAGAGACTGGAAGCGTTGGAGATAGGGTAACGTATGATAAAAATTGTAAAGTCTTACAGTTTACATAGGATTTGGAACATGGTCTTTCAATTAGTCACCGACTATACTACTGATCTATCGTACTTGTATTATTTATTTAGTGAAATTATGTTATATGGTTCTAAAAGTAAGCAATTTGGTTATTAATTTAACATATTATTGTAGTATAAATGTGATATTTTAAAACCATATTCGTGTTGGAGTGGTAAAGTAGATTTCCGCTTAAAATAGTATATATTAAGGTCAACGGATAGGCGTAGATAATCGAAATCCCAACATCAAATTACTAAAAAAATTGCGTCTTTGTCTTTTGATTTTAATCGATAAGTATCGAGGAACGAAGATTCACGTCGCCCGCGCACAAAGTGTGTGTGCTAAAAACATTTGTAAATCATGACGCATTTGGGAAACATGTTAAGTTATGTTAATCAGACTTGTAATACATAAGGTGACTAGATTTTGAAAATATAAAATGAGGACACCAAAAATAAAAAGGTCTATTAAAATTTTTGCTCGAGCAGGACAAAGGAGGACAAAATTTTAAAGGACAATCCTTCTTAAAAAAGAACGTCTGGTCACCTATAATAAATGCAAGAGAAAATAATATACAAATTTGAATTTGACACACAATTTACACACTAGTGGAATTAGATTGTGTCATTTAGAATAGCAAAAACGCGTGAAAAGGGAGAAGAGCTTGTGTATATCACGATTAAAACTGAAATGCACAATTTTTTAATGGTATTACCTGCCATAATAATAATAAAAAATAGGGTACTTGTTAAGAATACCGTTGCCACGCTCAGAAAACAATGGTTATGAACATTTTTTCTGCGTGTGGCCATAGCGGTTCCGAAAGCGATCAAAAACGTTTTGCTAGTAATTAAAAATTTGTTTTTTTATTGACGTGCACGTGTTTATTTTCCAAACATCGGGTTAAAATCGCAAATGTTTGGGGAATAAACATTTTCATTTATCAAAAATAGTAAATATATTAAATTAAAAAAAAAAAAAAATATTTTCATTTAAAAATAAACATTTGCGAAGAATATTCAAACATTCTGCCGAGAGTCGTCCTCTTTACAGCGTTTGCGTGCAATACTCTTCGCCCCGCCACAATTTCAATTAAAAATAATTACATAACCGCTTTTTTGTAGCTGGCAGCACCGCAGGCCTTTGCGTGTCGCCGGCTCGCGCAGCAACCGGCATTATCAATCGGCGCCTCGTTTCGATCGCACGCTATTATTTTTGGTTTGTCATGTTTGCAAGTCATCGGTTTTAATACCTCTATTGATTTATATAGATACTTATACACCAATTTGTAAATTCATTTCAGAATAACAGCAAAATGGATACCAAATACACCTTGTATTACTTCCCAATCAAGGGTCTGGCTGAACCCATTCGCTTGTTGCTCTCGTACGGAAAGATCGAATTCGAGGATGTCCGCATCAGCAAGGAGGACTGGCCCAAGCAAAAAGAATGTAAGAATCAGTTTAGAAGTACTTTGACAACTTTTGAAAATTAGTTTGGACGCCGCCATCTTGAAATATTACAAGTCCTTGAACTTATGTTTGATACATATTTAATTTAATAGAGCGATGTTCATTTGACAAAATTAAAGGAATAGCTCTAGAAAATTGACAGTTAGAATCGAATAAGACTAATGGGATTTTAATGGTTGTATTTTATTGCTACATAACTTTTTAACAAAGGCATTTTAGTACAATAAACATGACATGTATTGAATATAATGGCAAATTTAGACTTGTTAAGGCTCTGAGGCAGACATGTTAAACTTAAATTGTCAAAATGATAAAAAAAGTATTTTTGATTTTCAACAATTGATAATTAAGATATGCCTAGCGAATTTTATTAATTGAAAACTCTATTTCAACCACAGAATTTACTTTACAAAAACTGAAAATTAATATATAAAAATATTTAAAATTTAAATCATTATCAGATTTCTGAAAAAGTGTCGACATATTTGAAAGTCAGTTGACAGTGGGATAATAAAAAAATATATTAATTAAAGAATTTGATATTTTATGACATATTTATTTATAATTAATATACAAATTGCTTAAGTTGTTTGATCAATTATATAAAAAATAATTGTTTGGTAACTGACAAAATATTTTGTGTGCAATCCTACGTTTGATTTTCATATACATTTACTAAGTTTTCAAGTAATCAGTTTTTTCCATACAATTTTTTATTGTACTTCGATGTTGGATTTTCATTCATTTACGCCCATCTGTTATCATAAAAATTCACTATTTTGAGTAGGAATCTACTTTACCACTTCAAAAAAGTAGACTGATGCTTAAAACTAAAAGCCAAGTTAAATAACATACATATGGTTATAAATATCACACTTTTATTATAGGAAGGTTTGAATTCATCCTAATTTTTTACTTCCAAAGTTAACAAAGCCACTTGTTGCAGTCATATTTCAAATTATTTTACGTCAGGAAATAAATAAATAAAATATCGACCTGGTCGTTATGTTTACAAAATTATGGTCGATAAAGAAGAAATTATAATTCAAAGTGTCACTAACCGTTTTAATTTAATGATATTGACTATTCATTCTTAAAGTAATGATTGTTTGATTTGTTTGTCATATCCAATGTGCATTGTTCCTTTGTGGTAAAAAATGGATGAAGTTTTTTGTATATTCAGATTATTATTAATACAATGCAGACTTGACATTTGCAGTCGAATCTTTAATGCATTATTGGCTTTGACATCAAATCATTGTGTGTCAATATTCTTTTAAATATGGATCTTTTGGAAAGAATATATAAAATAATGTGGACATGTATGGAATTATAAGGATAGAATAGCGTAGTCCGTAACGTCTCAGACCAAGGTTGTGGGTTGGAGCCCCGGCAGCGGCACTCGAATTTTTATTTTTAAAAAATGCGCTAGTATTAAAAAACCGGCCCCCAGTTGCAGTGACATCTAGTGGTTGTAAATTATATTACACATAATAATTTATAATTATTAATATAGATGTAACAGATTGGTGGTTGATACCTACTTTAAGTAGGTATTCATTATATTTGATTGACTTTCTCAGTTAGTACAGATTTACCTCGTAACGCATTGGGCTTACGCCTGTCAGGTTACAACGGAATATTTAATAAAAATAAATGAATTACTTTTGTTGTGCCACGTCTCCAATGGACGAATGTTATAGAACAGCGAGGGGAGTAAGGATTCTCCGTGAACAATACAACTGTATGATCCTGTAATTCTAGTGATTGATTGATTAATTTATTTAATTATTCCATATTTATAGCTTAACCGTGATATCAATTATGGTACTTCCTAATTTAATTATGTGTAAAACGTTTCGCATACAGAAACAGAACATGGGGTTTTATTAGTTTTTGCAGTTAAAATTTTCAAATAACATTGATTTAATAATTTTTGAAATATTATTTTCATTCCAAGGTTTTATTCTATTGCAAACACAAAGCTTTGTGACACAGTCAAATATAGTATACATATTATTATCAATTAAATTAACAATATTGATACAGTATATAATTAATAGAAAACTACCTAAGGTTTTTAGGGATGTTTTTAGAACCAATGGAACCCATGCGTTGTGTTTGTTCTATGGTTACGAAGGCACACTTTGATTTGGTTTTAAGTATCATATATGTATTATGTTTGGCAAACGATTTTTTACGTTTTTAATTTTTTAATTATGGAATTATTCGCATGTCATCATGTCAACAGGTATATTATGTAATACTCTTATCAACATACAAACACTCGAAAGTTATACTTCATATTTCAATAATAACTCATATCTTTGTTATACAAATAAATTAGAGATAAGAACTATGTTTACATTTTAGCTATGCCGATGGGTCAAATGCCCGTTCTCCAGGTTGGTGATAAAAAAGTATTTCAATCAACCGCTATCTGCCGTTATCTGGGCAAGAAAGTTGGATTGGCTGGTTCCGATGATTGGCAAGCGATGGAAATCGACATCGCTGTTGACACCATCCATGATTTGAGAATGAGTTAGTTAAATAGATTTTCAGATATTAGATATTTTAAATGATATGATATATAATCAATGTTATATTTCAGAGGTCGCTCAAGCTTTCTATGAAGCCGATGAGAAGATAAAGGAAGAAAAATTCAAAGCTCTTTCGGCCGATACTATTCCGTTCTTGCTCAAGAAACTCAACGAGATGGCCGCTAGCGGTTATATGGCTCTCGGAAAGGTAATCTTTAAATCAATATTTTTACTAATCAATTCAAACTTGTATTTATATGATTTCTTTGATTTTAGTTGACATGGGGCGATCTTTTATTCGCTGGAGTATACGATTATTTGAAGACCATCACCCGACTTGATATCGGTGCTCAATACCCCAATTTGAAAAAGGTCGTTGATAATGTAAACACGATACCGCAGATCAAAACATGGATCGAAAACTCGCCAAAATCAGATTGGTGAAATTGGTGATTCAAACGTTTTTATTGATGTTAATATCTAAACAATTTTATGCAGAGAGTTGAATTGAATATTTTTTAATATACAGTATTAAATCAAAATGATAATTTTTTTGTCAAAAATCTTCCTGAGAATTAAATTTCCATATCCATATTTCCCACTAATTTGTTCTTTAACATTCTTTGATAAATAAATCTATGACTTTTTGCTACAAAGAGATGACGAAGTTCGAGGATTCAGTCACAACGGTGAATCAAATTTTTGTGCATAAATAATTGCACCAATATATTGTTCTTTAAATTGTTAGCAAAGTTTGTTAGTACATGGAAAGAAAAAATATAAAAGTATTTAAAGGGTTCTGTTATGTTCTACAATATATGTATAAAGGACTGTGAGACTGCTGCCTTATAGTATTTATGAGGATGCTCTATTTATTCAAATCTTAATTAAATGGATCAAATTATACTTCACGAATACCATGAACTATAATTATTAAATTACTACTACCATTTATTCAATCTATAATCACACATAATTGCACAATCCATTGTATTAATAAATGATAATGTATATTGTGTGTGATCGTTGGAAAAGTGTCTCGTCATGCAGACCGACATATAACACAATGTATTGTATAATATAAGAAGAGTGATATGTGCTAGCTAAAAATAGTATGATAAACAGATAAAATATTCATGTCACATTGATAACTTGTAGTTAATGTATTATGGGGGCCAATATAGATTTGTTATGGCCAAAACTGGTCGGCGCAGAAATAGCGGTGTTGTGACGGCTCTCTCTCTTCCGGCAAGCTTGTAAGGGTTCGGACGCGTGCCGTCGCGCGTCCGCCCCATTCTAACCATGTAAACACCGTTAACCGTTAAATAAATATTACTGCAGCGGCTCAATCTGTGTCTCATTGCCACCCGCCATCATCACAGCCCCTAAAGTATGTTATAAAATTATAGGCTAGTATCTATATAAAAATATTTAAAATAATTACCTACTATGGCTTATGTTATATCATGATTTGCGTTAAACATTCCTCTTGATCCTGGCTATACTGCATACAAAGAAGATCTGATTGTTTCCTTGATCTTGTATGGAATTTATTCAGTTTTGATGAGGAGGCAAGGCGGCCTCTATCGCTTTCTGTTTCAAATCGCTTGAAATATTCGTGGAAAAAAGGTGACCAGAAGTCCTCGTGAGCTCCCGTAGGATTTTTTTCTCCTCAAAAAGTTTTAGGAAATGGCCTTCGAACAAAACTTTCAAAATGACCCTTTTATTAGCTTCTGCAGCAATTTGTCCTCAAACAAAATTTTTTTAAATAAATTTAGAAAAAAAAATTCTGTGATGACCTTTTTTGTAGTTCTAATGATGACCTTCAGTGTCCTCCTTTGATATTTTCAAAATCTGGTCACCTTACTAGCAAGCATTAGAATGTCACTTTTTTAATTTAAATGAAACTAAAGAATATTATGGAGTTGTGATGTGCTGATTGTAAATATTTCCTTGTAACTTGACAGGCGTTAGCCTAATGCATTACAACTGGGCAAACACAATCATCACATACAAATACTGAGACACCAGACTGAAATCAGTGACATCTATTTTAATAATTATAAGATATTATTATTACAAGAACTAGCTCAATTTCATTTTAATTATTCATCCATGAGATTAGGAAAATCTAGGAAACCTAATCGTTAATAATCGAATGGAGTTATAATTACATAAATATATTTTATTTATTTACAATCTGTTATACATGTAACAATAAGTAATTTTTTTGAATTCGATACTGATATTTAAAAAAACCTTCCCATTGAATGCCTATCCATATTTATTTAAACAAAATCTAATTTATTTTACATAATACTTATTTATTTATACTAATTCACTATATTTATTATTTTTAATTTATTATTTTTCGTGTCTTTCAGGTATGTCAGATGATCTAAATCATTTAAGTCGTCTAGTGTCGTGAGATCTACAATCAAGTACATGATGATCCAATTCCAGTTTCCTATGTTGGCAGTACTGTAAATCAGACAGTTGTCAATAATCACGCGTGTTGAAAGTGTAAAATGTTAGTATGCACATTTATGAAACGGATCGCTTAACTACCGCTCAACGCGTTAAAATTGTTCTACAGAAATAATAATTCTGTACGAACTGTGTATCGAAATTTACGGTAAGATTATGATCAATTGAGACTGGAAGTTTTGGAGATTGTTGGAATTGTCGATTTGTCAGTTCGCAGCTTTTGGGCTTTTCTTATGACTGCCTATGGGTCGTTTTGAATCTGGACTTGCACTTACACCCGTATAATATTCAGATAGCACATGAACTGAAGCACGAAGACTATAGACAGCGAAGAGTTTACCAAGATTGGGTGTTAAAGCAGTAGGAAGTTGATGCTGTTTTTTCAAAAGTATTCTTGCCTTAATATGGCGTAAATATGACTGTGCTAATTTTCATTTCTCTTTCGATAATTCTTTTAGTAATTTTTCTGATATTAGGGCAAATCGCGGCGCCTTTTTTGGATTCGTGTCTGTAAAGATTATTTATTTTATTTCTTGTGGTGTTATGGCCAAGACGGTGTAGGGGCGACGCGCACGTGGACGGGAGTTCAGTTGGTCGGAGACCGTGGGAGTGAGAGGTCCCGTTACAAGCTATTTCGGCAGCCGTGTCATGGCGGGCGAGATAAGATTCGTGGACGTTGTGAAGCCGTTTGACGGCGAGGGCGACGTGAACGCGTGGTTCACGAAGCTGGAGATGGCCGCGAAGCTGCGCGGCGTGCTGGACATCGCGCCGATCGTGCCGCTGTTCCTGGAAGGACGCGCGAGCGTCGTCTACGCCCAAGCGGTCGAAGGTGTGCGAACGGATGTCACGCAACTGAAGGCTACCCTGGTCAAGGCGTTCGGATTGGAACCGCTTGACGCATATAGGAAGTTGCAGGGGATGCGGTGGGACGGGGAACCGCCCGAAGTGTTCATGGAGGAGCTTCGGCGCACGGCCGCGAACGACGGAATCACGGACGGGGCGTTCCTGATGCGACATTTTCTGTTCGGGTTGCCCGCCGAGGTAGCGAACGCCATCCGAGTTTGCGACCCCGACTGGAAACTGTCGACGGCGGAGCTGATCAACGCGACGAGACCGTTGCTGAGGAGTACGTCTAGGGATCCTCATCGCGAGGGGCCGCCTTCGGGTTTCCGCGGCGATATTGTTGAGAGCGCCAACGTGGCGGCGGTGGTAGCGTCGCGAAGCAAGCCGGGACGCGACGTTGCCGGCGGGCAGGCGCGGCGAGCGAGCTTACGGTGTTACCGGTGCGGCGGACCGCACATGGCCCGAGTGTGCGGGGACGCAGATAAGGCGCAGTCGACCGCTGAAGTGATCCGGTGTTGGCGTTGCGGAGAGGAAGGCCACGTCTCGAGAGGTTGCAAGAAGCCGGGAAACGGGCTGCGGGGGGCTGGTGCGTCGGCGGCCTCTTCGGTGCGGGAATAGCGGCGTTGCCGATCGTTGACGCAATTGTCGGTCGACGGCGAGTGCGGGCGCTCATAGACACTGGGTGTTCGCGAAGTGTGATGCGCGCGGGACTCTGTCGGGCGACGACGCAGGGCGATGTGTCAATCATTGCGGTGGACGGTTCCCGGGTTAAGTGCGTTGGGACAGTGCGAACGGATACACAGGTGCTCGGAAGAAGTGTTCGTACGTCGTACCTAATAATCAGCGAATTGTTTGCGGGGGCAGACGTGGTGCTGGGGATGGACGTCATCGCGTCGCTAGGAGGAGTGACCATCGACCGGGACGGCGTACAAGCGCTTGAAGGAAGGGATCGGCGATCGGCGGGGCAGTTCTGGGAGGACCGCCCGAGAGGGAGACAAATATCCGCAGCCGCAGTGACGTCTCAGAGGGCGATAATTCAAGACGGCGATTTCGAAGCGGAGTTTGACGGCGAAGCGTGGACCATCAAGTGGGAGTGGAAGGACGGGCCGGCGCTGCTGAGAAACAAGGTGCCGAACTATGGAAGCACTGACCGACCGGAGCTGCGGGAGCAGTTCGACGCTGAGGTGAGGAGATGGATCGACGATGGCCTGCTGCAACCGTGGAGAGGGCAAGAAGGCGGAGTTCTGCCGCTTATGGCCGTGGCGCAGCCTAATAAGGGCAAAGTGCGACCGGTTCTGGATTACCGCGAATTGAACGCCACGGCGAAGTGCAACCCTGGGATGGACGCGCCGGCGTGCGACGAGACGCTCCGGAAATGGAGGCGTATGAAAGGGCAGCTGATCGATCTTCAAGCGGCGTATTTGCAGGTGCGCGTTCACAAAGATCTCTGGAAGCACCAGCTCGTACGATTTAGAGGGCGCACCTACTGCCTAACAAGGCTCGGTTTTGGGCTAAGCAGCGCACCAAAAATTATGTCGAAGATCGTAGAATACGTGCTGGCGCAAGACCCAGATGTGCGTCGGGGAACGGATAGCTACATCGACGACATAATTGTCGACGAGAGCGTCGTGAAGGTCTGCAAAGTTGAGGCGCTTCTTAGTGCGTACGGCCTTAAGGCCAAACCTACCGAGAGCCTGGAAGGAGGGCGAGCGCTGGGACTCCGCATCGAGAGAGACAGAAGCGGACGGCTGCAGTTCAGGCGGGGAAACGCAGTGCCAGATGTAGAGGGTGGACCTTCAATGACCAGACGAGAATTGTTCTCTATATGCGGAAGGCTGGTTGGCCATTACCCAGTAGGCAACTGGCTACAAGTGGCGTGTAGCTACGTTAAAAGAGCGTGCGAAGGGGAGGCCTGGGAAGACTCGATCGGCAAGAGGGCATATCGTATGCTTGGCGAGATTGTGGAGCGCGTGCGTAAGGAGGACCCGGTGCGAGGACCGTGGGGTGTAGTGAACACGGCCTACGCCAAAATTTGGTGTGACGCAAGCTCCATTGCGTTTGGCGTCGCGCTTGAAGTAGGTGGAGAAATCGTCGAAGACGCAGCATGGTTGAGGAAGCCGACTGACGCGAGCCACATTAACGTTGCGGAGTTAGACGCGGTCGTGAGAGGCGTAAATCTCGCCATAAAATGGGAAGTCCAGCGACTGGACATCATGACAGATTCCGCAACCGTTGTGAGTTGGCTGCGGTCGGCCTGCGGAGCGGGATCGAGAGCGAAAGCATCCGGCGCAGCGGAGATGCTGGTGAAGAGACGAATAGGCGTGCTGCGAGAGCTCTTCGACGAGTACGGATTAAAAGTGACCGTCTACCACGTCGCATCAGAGAAAAACAAAGCGGATGCGCTGACGCGCGTGAAGAAGAGCTGGATAGAGAGAGCGAGCGAGACAGTCTGTGCTGCCTCTGTTAAGGATCTGCACGAGCTGCACCACTTCGGCGTAGATCGCAGCCTTCAAATTGCCCGGATGGTGGACCGCACTATAACGCGCCGAGAAGTGGAGAAGTGTGTGCGTGAATGCGCTAGATGCCGCATGATCGATCCTCATCCGGTCACACACGAACCTGGAGCGCTCAACGTGAACGAAAATTGGACGAGGCTGGCAGTCGACGTGACGCACTACGAGGGTCGTCGCTTCTTGACGATCGTGGACTGCGGTCCGTCCAGGTTCGGCATTTGGAGAGAACTCCGATCAGAGTGCGCGACGGAGATAGTGCAGCACCTTGAATAAATATTCTTGGAGAGGGGCCCCCCACGGGAGCTGCTGATGGACAACGGTACGTCGTTCAGATCAGAGAAGACGGCGGTCATGTGCGAGAAGTGGAATGCACGGCGTCTTTTAAGAGCGGCGTACCGACCGCAGGGAAACGGCATCGTAGAGAGGCACCATAGGACGATAAAGAGGACGGCAGCTAGGAGCAAGATATCTCCACTCCAGGCCGTCTTCTGGTACAATATACAATATAGCAGCTACAATATAGCAGCGAGGCTGCTACACAAGTACGAATGGAGACACCCCTTAGCACCAAGGCCCGAGCCATCCCTAGTGCAATCACCTTTCACGGTGGGCGAGAGAGTCCTGATCAAGCCTACGCGCCCGTCGTGCACGGAAGAGTGGAATTCAGGGTACGTGACGGACATCGCATCGCGGAACAATGTAGTTGTCGATGGCGTACCGCGGCACGTATTAGACCTGAGACGGGCTCCACCGGAAGACACTAACACGACCCGAGGATCCTGGCTGCAGTGGAGCGCGCCGTTCCAACCCGAATCCGAGCAACCGGCAATGGAAGATCCAGCAGCGGAGTCCACGGCGCAGTCCGAACGGTGTAGGGGCGACGCGCACGTGGACGGGAGTTCAGTTGGTCGGAGACCGCGGGAGTGAGAGGTCCCGTTACATTTCTTTTACTTATTATACACGCTTGAAAGGGTGCTAACAGATTACCTGCGATTTCCTTTGCATCTGTTGTAGTTTCTGTTGCAGGATCGTGTGGTGTGAATCAAGTGAGCTGCAAAGGTAGCGGTATTTTATTGTTTCTGTTTCTAATTGGCGGCGAGTATTTTAGCTTATTCGTAGCTTTCCGCAGCCTGTAATCGTTGCATTTTGACCGACAAGTAATTCTGAATAGAATAATTTTTTAAGTTGTCTAATAGAGCCTTTATTTTTTTAACAGCTTTATTGAATTTTGTTGTCATAAGTTAAAAAATAAATACAACAATTTACGAAATGCCAAATATACGGTTACACCAAAAGCTATTGTAATACATTACAAAGGTTTGTGTAGTGTGAAATATATTTGAGAAATATATTTTTTATTAGCTACTACAACATAATTAATGCTTCTAAAACTACAAATCAATTATTTTACGCTTTCTTACATATGTTTTATTACAAATATTTAATTTAAAACATAAAAACTATTACAATTGCTACGAATGAAAATAACAAAGTCACTGGCTTATTAAAAATTGCCGAATTACAACCATCTTCAAAACATTGACAAACTATTTCTTGATGACCCTCATTATCTGTATTATAGCATTCTCTTTTGTATGGTAACCACCCACAACTTCTAATTACTCTTTCTTCAACGCGTTTCGATTTATCCAGAACTTGAATTAAACATAAAATAAACGATAAGATTATTAATTATTATTTAATTAACCTAACTAATTTACCTTTTAATACGGTTTTTCTGCAGAAGGAAGGGGTTTTATTAACTTTATTTCGACACGTTGTTGGTGTCATAGTGTAATTATTTTTACCATAATTTTCTAGATCGAAGCAGGCTGAATTAGTTGCGCTGTTGCATTCGTAGCATTTTATGGCTGACACTGAAATTTCGTGAAGTATGTCTTTTAAAATATACATATATTATTAATAATCTTAGTATTTATAAAAAAATCCTATAAGTCTCAGTGTTAATCTGATATAATTCTACGTCATGGAATAACAGCATGAAAAATGCGAGTCATTCCCCATTTTTTTATACGCTCTTTTCTGAAGGATAGACCTCGTAGTTTAATTTAACATTTAGATTGATGTAAATGACATCACGCAAGTACGTATAATATCCATTATATTAACATTGATGGTAAAATTATATACATATATAATTTTGATTACCTGAAGACAGATTCGAGACGACGACGAAGAAGAGGCCACAAACGACCCACTTGTTGAACAACATTTTTAAATCAGTGAAAAATTACAACATCAATCGAAACATGTCATAACATCACAGTGGTTTATCAATATTTAATATGGAGTAGACGTACATTATGTGTTTTATTGGATCAGTGTTTTCTAAGTAAACTAAAGTAAATTTGTTTAATTTATTCGCTATAATTATTGCACTGTTATTTGTAAACATCCATTATTATTTATAGTCTTATCAGTATGAATTGATAATAAATCATTTTTATTAATTATTTTTTAAATTCATAAAAATATAATTTTATTTGAAATTAAATATTTTATAATATTGAGTGGTTGTAAATTTCAAGCTACAGTTTTAATTTATTTTTGATGTAATCTACTTCTTCTATACAATCAAAAGGCAATGTTCGTATGTGTACGTACGCCAAACTCAAAAACTACAGGACCGATTTCGCTGAATATTTCACAGCTTGTTTTTATTAGTACCGGGAGTGTTTATAAAATTAAATTTGACAAGTAACGCTGTTGTTTTTATATGTTGTCATTCGAAGAGAGTTATCGGACGGTAAGCTTTAGGAGCCGAAAGGTTGGAATTTCCCGGCCTCTTGGTGATAATCATCTTTTCGGGCTTCCAAGTTTCCGGGAAGGTGCCCTCGGACCTGCAACCGTCTAATATAGCGGTGATAGCGAGGTCCGCGACCCTCCAAAATTTCCTGATGAGGTGTCTACTTCTCGGGCACCACGCCCGCGTCCCGCAGTGTTATTAGGCTTGGGAGTTTCAGCCCATGGGCAATTTAGATCCAACCCAGCCTGGACTTCGCTCCGGAGTACTGCGCACTCCGGCGCCAGACCTCTTTCCTTGGTCGTTGCGATTGACGACCGTGGACGGGTCTACCGTCGCGAAATGCTGTTGATGGTCTCCGGCATCACTAACCTATACCTCGCACCGACGCCTATTGTCTTTCCAAATATATATACTTACCCATATACATATATGTACATATACATAACACACGTACACATACACACACACACACTTTATTTTTACATTTAAAATATGGTAGAAAATTAATTTTTAATTAAATTTCTGAAGTATGGTCACCTACACTCAAAACAACTGCGTTATTATTGATAACGTTCTCATATCGTGTGAACAAATTCGCAGAAAATTCAATACAAAAAAATTCATTACAAATAATATTTATGATGACTGAATTCGCATCAAATATAAATAATATATGCATGTTTTTATTGCTTTTCAGTAGAATCGCTTAGGTCAGATAATATCAGATTATATTCTTTAACAATATTGTTTGATCATTTTAAGTGAATATTGCGCCTTTATTCGGTGTCACAGCAGAACACGATTTATTTATTGCTACCACGTAAAACTGTACTATGATTAGGAAAATCAACACCAATTACTGGAAATTATTTGTTTACATAAAAAGTCAAAATAATGTTTGGGGCCGGCACCACAGAACTGTTACCCAATAGAGTGATAGCTTCACTGTCGGGCAGCATTCTTAGAAAAGGCATCTGCACCATAGACTCAAGTGAGTAAGTACTCTTGGCAGATACCTTCCCTCGAAAGACCCTCCTACCCATACAATATTAAGAGCCACAGCCATTCGTGTTCCAATTACATAAGATGACCAAACGTCTTTCTTTGAAGAGGGTTGTCATTTTTTAGCTCCCGCAGCAATCAGTCCTTTGTCCTCCTCAAATATAAATGTTTGAAACGGCCTTTTTATTTTTAGTATCCTCATTTGATATTTTTATAATCTGGTCACATTAAATTACACAGCCTTTTCCTGAAATTCAGGCGTTTGCGAGTGTGGACGACTTTGGACATTGATTATATTAAGAATGCCCTCATCAGAAGTTCCGTTCGACTATGGTTCCGGTGTACTTGAAAGGTACTCTTTCTAAAAAAAAAAAACGTAAGGGAGTTCTTCCTTACATTTAGGTGCGATTGATCACGCACGAGATAGGGAATACCACGAGCGACCTACCTGAGTTGTCACGAGCGAGAATTTAAGTAGGAGGTGGTGACTTTTGTCACAAATTTTTACAAATAACTAAAGCAGCCCAGTTCTGTATCTTCTTATGTATAAATTGTTCTAAGCCGTCGCTTCAGGACGTGCATATTTAAAATTAAATATTCTCCGTTCAATTTTCTATTCTATGAATCGAATCGCATTGTATGAACGATGTATATAATTTAAATTTATGATAAAATTGTGTTATACCTATGTAAGTTACATGCTATTTATATCACATAATATAATAGAAAACTATTTTTTTATTGATATAGTTATTTAAACAAAAAAAAACAATATTTCAAGAAAACGGGCCCTCAAATACCTAAAATACGCTAAAACTCAATAAACGACTTATAATAAATTCGCTCACATTGCACCAACTATAGGTAATCGATTGTCTTGTACCGTCAGTAAGGTGTAACAGAATATTTTTAATATCAATCATATTTTTGAGCGGATGTGTAACCGATGCTATTTATTATTATTATTATAAATTTAAACTGAAAACTAAATATTAAATGATACAATTTTTTTATGTTGCAAGCATTTTGATATTTTTTGTTTTATAATGTTTAGTTAAGTTGCAAACCTATTTTAAAACGTAATAAAATGTTTAGTTTTATTATTATCTAGCTAAGTTTTAAACCTTATTTATTTTTATCATTAAATATCTAAGTTTCAAATCTAACTTGAATAATATAAAATGTCTTCTGGAAATATTTAGCTAAGTTGTAAACCTATTTTCAAATGAATTAAAAATGCTTAATAGTTTTGTATAGATTGGACCAATTTGACTATCATTGAAAATCCTACATATTAAAATCTTATTTGAACTATAATTTAAAAATAGATTTATAAAAATGAGAACGAAGCAAAAATAATATTTAAAACCCAAAAAGTTGAGGGTCTTGTTTTCGCACACTCGCTAGCTTTGGTACATCATGACAGTGAGTTACTGACAGCTAGATTATATAATAATATATCAATAGTGTACCCTTTAAATCAGTGGTACCCAAACTCTTTTGGCCCACTGACCCCTTTTCATACTCAAAACTTGTCCACGGACCTTGGGTGAAAAACTACAGAAATGCATAATAGAAAAATTACAAATTTAACTTTGTCCGGCTCAATGTTTGTGAGTAGCAACCGCAAATCTCCACGAGTACTAATTTCTAGTCGGTTTCTTTTTTGTGATGAGGCTCATAACGGCACTGAATCCACGTTCTACCAAATAGGAAGACGGAAAAGCAATCAACAGCTTCTGTACAATAGCCCATAATGCTGAATATAAAATTGGGATCTGTTTTTGTAACCAGAACGTTGTTATATCCTTGTTTAAACAATGGTTTCAGCTCCTCATTTGTGGATAATTCAATTAGTTTTTCCTGTATTAGTATGTATTCATCTGTATTTGTACTCTGAGTTTGACTACTTGCAAAAGGGTTCAACACCCACTCGGGAATATCAAAGTCAAGAATGTCTTTAAATCTTTGGTTAAGGTCCGAATGAAGCGCCGTTAACTGTTGACAATAAGCAAACAAATCTTCATCTCTATTTTGCAATTTTGAAAGATTTAGAAACTGAGAATATTCTCCTCTTCCCACGTTTTGTTTGTACAGCAAAAGTTTTGCAACAAACGCAGATATTACACTTTTAGTTTTGATTAAATTTAATGTGTCACCTTAGAGTTTCAAATTAGTCTCGTTAAATCTGGCAAATAAATCAGTCATATAAGCGATGTCATGTTTTGAGATATTTAAATTGTGACGCAAATCATTGTCCTTACTCTCCAGGAATTCCAACACTGAATCAAAGAGCGAATAGAAGCAATCCAAACATGCAATTTTAGATATCCAACGTACTTCTGTGTTAAGTAGTAAACGATTATAGTCATAAGTCATCATCATTTTTCAGTCAAAGTTGAGCAAATAATCTCTAATTTAAGGCATTCCTTTTGATTTTATTAACTGCTCTAATGACATAATTTAGTGATTCATGCAAACGTTCACTAAGGTTTTTTGCGAACAAATGATGTCGATGAATGACGCAATGTACCGATAATACATTCGGTATAGCTTGTTTTAAGTATACCAGAAAGCCTCGGTGTCGTCCTACCATTGCCGGAGCACCGTCAGTAGCAATGGAAATGATATTTGTCAAAATGTATAGCTTTTACATCGAAAAATCTTTTTAATTCAGTAATTAACGTTACATCTTTCGTATCAGTTTCCAAACATTTAGCAAATAACAATTCTTGTGATTTTTTTATTCATTGTTATTTATTTTAACTTCCATATTAATAAAAATGTGTCGCAATTTTTTTATTTTATATTAAACCTTGCGCGGACCCCCTTACGTTGTTCAGGGACCCCCAAATCAATTTTAATTTTCCACGGACCCCCTGAATGATCCCGGGGACCCCTGGGGGTCCGTAGGGACCACTTTGGGAACCAATGCTTTAAATGGTAAAATTTTATTCCACTGCAGGAATCTATTACAGCTACATATATAATATAAGTTGGATCCGTGGTAAGCTACACGTTTTTGATTAATACTAAATTTGTAAACAAAGAAGAAATCTTTTATTAAAGGTTTTGGAAAAATTCAATAGATGGCGAAAAAAAATAATATTAGAAATAATTTTATTTATTAAGTATTTATTAATAGTACTTAAGCACACAATTATTAATTATATTTAGTGGCTGTAAGTCATATTCTACTTTAAAAATATGAATTTTAATAACAATTTTGAATTTTAAAATAATCTTTATTATATATAATTCTTATATTATATTTTTTATTAGCTACTACAATATAATTAATGTTTCTAAAACTACAAATCAATTATTTTACGCTTTCTTACACATGTTTTATTACAAATATTTAATTTAAAATATAAAAACTAATATAATTGCAATGAATGAAAATAATAAAGTCACTGGCTTATTCAAAATTGCCGAATTGCAACCATCTTCAAAACATTGACAAACCTTTTCTTGATGACCCTCATTGTCTGTTTTATAGCATTCTCTTTTGTATGGTAACCACCCACAACTTCTAATCACTCTTTCTTCAACACGTTTCAATTTATCCAGAACTTGAATTAAACATAAAATAAATTATAAGATTATTATTTATTATTTAATTAACCTAACTAAGTAACCTTTTAATACGGTTTTTCTGCAGAAGGGCGCGGCTGTATCAAATTCATTTGCACAAGTTGTTGGTGTGATAAAGTTCTTCTTTTTACCATAATCTTCTAGATCGAAGCAGGCTGAATTATTGGCGCTGTTGCATTGGAAGCATTTTATGGCTGACACTGAAATTTCGTGAAGTATGTCATTTCAAATATACATACATATATTAATAATAATCTTAGTATTTATAAAAATTGCTTATAAGGATCACTGTTAAGCTGATCTAATTCTACGTCACGGAATACCAGCACGAAAAATGCGAGTCATTATCCTATTTCTTTTTTTATACGCTACTTCCTGAAGGATAGACCTCGTAGTTTAATTTAACATTTAGATTGATGTCAATGACATCACGCACGTACGTTTAATATCCATTATATTAACATTGATGGTAAAATTATATACATATATTATTTTGATTACCTGAAGACAGATTCGAGACGACGACGAAGAAGACGCCTAAAACGACCCACTTGTTGAACAACATTTTAAAATCAGTGAAAAATTACAACATCAATCGAAACATGTCATAACATCACAGTGGTTTATCAATATTAAATGTGGAGCAGATGTACAGTGCGTGCTTTACTTAGATCAGTGTTTTCTAAATAAGCGTAAATTAAATTTGTTTAATATATTATCAACGAAATGCTATAATTATTCCACTATTATTTGTAAACATCCATTATCATTCATAGTTTTATCGGTATGAAATGGTAATAAATCATTTTTTAAATTCATAAAAATATAATTTTAATTGGATTTAAATGTTTATATTGAGTGGTTGCGAATTTCAAGGCTAAAGTTTTTGTTTATTTTTATGTAATTGGTATAATATTTTTACATCTGATGAACTCTGATTTGTTTTGCTTTGGGTCATCGTTTTTAATGTCTTGCATTTTGTATATTTTACTTCCATTGCTTTATTTCATTCATATCGTAATCCATCAAGTTTCATTACAATGCCGCATATTCAAAGTAGTTTTAAGCTACTAATACTTATATAGATAATTAAATTACGACGCTTATTGATTTATAAAATATCTATATTTATAGACACAATTTAATTATTAATTAGAATGTTGAGAGTTTCCAAAAAATAAACTTGAATTGAATTTTAACAATGACTACCCGACGATCGCAACAGTGGCGTGTTGTGATTCGATTTTAAGCATCACTGCGAACGAGAGTACAATGGTTCTGTCGAATTAACCAACTGGCTAACTATTGTGCTCAAATTCGTTTAATCGAATTCAATGGGCGAATTCAAACGGACGGAATTAGATCGGATTAGATACTGTAAAAATCTGCTGATGACGGACGATCATTGTTGGACTCATGCTATTCTGTATTTACTAAAAATATGATCAACGTGTGAATTTTGATATGTATACACACGAGTTTTGCGATTTTTGGAATCCCGGAAATCGAGACACTCACTTTTATATATATGTATTGTATATATATAAATTTAGTTTAAAACTTACCGCATTTATCTCGATCTTTCTGGCACTATCAACAGACAGCAGAAAAATAAAGTCGTCGGCTTAGGCGGCGAGATTACATTGCGCAGGAAAAGGGAGCTCAAAACGTTCTCTAGCATCAGTCCTAAGACTGACCCTTGTAGATAAACCCTTCAAAGGGTCCGCTAAGTCAGCGATTCCCATGCATCGATGACAATCTGACGGCTCTTTTGGTTTAATAAGTTTGTCTATAATTACCAGCCACCATGCGTGATCAAAAGCTTAGAAATACTCTCATATTGTATTATTTTGTGATCCGATTTTGATTAACAGCAGTATTAGATACATATAGTCTGAAGAGTGGGTGACAAGTGGCATTACAAATTAGAGATGCGACAAGAAGGTTGCCGAAAGTGAGACAGCACTCTACTATTGTTTAGAAATTAAGGTATAAAACTATGAGTACTTATTATTAGAAATATAAAGTTTTTTTGTTTTTGCAGTTTTGCAGTTTTGAAATGACCGCATGCTCTTATCTCTCACTCACTCTCACCACTTAGCACGCGAGCGATCGAGAGAGAAAGTATCTCACCGCCCGCCCCTGGTATGTATACATAAATCAAGATTTCCCTTCCTATACATAATATGTTGTTTTAAACTACATACCTATTTTTTCTATTTACTCCCTTAACGTGACATTACCATTTATTTTTCATATATGTATGTTATAATGCAATTATTTATGATTTGTTTTATAATCATTACAATACTGACATTGAAACTATGCATCGATTTTGTAGAACTGTAGTAATAAAGTTTCGCTAGACATATTTATATTGCTGCGTTAGCACATGCTGTGTATCCAAAGTTGAGTTAATTAATACTAACAGGCATAACACTTCATCGACGATCTAATGGAACACTATCTATAAAAACAAAATAATATGCATTGATCTAATAAACTTTAACCTCGCATCACAACGTGATGCGATTATTTATTTACAGAAACGTTTTGACACATTCCATCACTAAAATATATTTTTTACAGATTTAATGTACTAGCTAAAAACCAATAGCGAATAGTGTCATGTGTTACGACATAACGATTTAGCGTCAATCTTTGTAAATATACGCAAACAGAATGGTCAAAATTGAAACAGTTAACACAATTGTCTTTGGAGCAGTGACGAACGAAGAAGTGTTGCATCCGTCTTCGAAGCATTGGCATACATATTCATCGTGACCATCATTTGTGGCGTCGTAGCACTCCTTTTTGTATTTGATGTATCCACAGCTTCTGATCACTCTCAAGACATCGTTTCTATCGAAGTCCAATACTGTGAATTAAAATAAAGAAATTGGTTAATGAGAGAGGAAACTGCCATAAAGACTAAAAGAAAGAAAATAAAGAGCACACTTTGCTTATTTTTCATTGCAAATCTGACCTTCATTTTTTTTAAATTGAATAAAGACCATCGTGACCTGTAACTACTCTTTCCGTTGCGTGCACCTCTGCCGTAACCGATACTTGGACCCTACGAGTCCAACCCAATGGGCGGGCACCCAGCTTTTGACGGCCGAATGAGCGGGACCCAACCCCCGTAGAACTACATATTTATGACTAGCCTGCATTGCTTTGCATTGCATGCATTGCGTTTCATCTTTGTTACAACACCACCCCCCTGATCTTCGGAGGATGTTTATGCTGTCTCAGTCGCAGCCTTGACCCTTGATTTTCCTAAGGGCCGAGCCCTTTGGCTTGCTTGCGTTCATCTGCTATCGTGAAAGTGATTGAAAATGTAATGTCAAATCATGAGTGATCATGGTTTAATCGTCTTTATACACACAATAAGTATACAAGTAAATAGTAAAAAATAAATTAAAAAACAGGTTTAGTGCACACCTAATTTAGAAGAGCACCATCCCACATATTTTTTTCGAAAACATCCTTGTATTTTTGGCAACCTCGTTGAGAACGTTATGGCCGCTACGTTCAGGAATAAGGGACACGATCGCGACTCTCTGGGGCGTTCGCTCGCAGCTAAAAGTCGCCGAGCATTGACTAGTTGTCGACACCGCCCCTTAGCAACGTGCTTAATTGAATATATGCTACCCCCCCTTTTTTAGCAATATAATTTATTTGTAAAGAAAATAGCATTAAAAAATCCATTTTATACTTTATAAATTAAAAAAATAACACACATTTAAAATGTCAGCTTTCAAAAATGGTATTGATCAGATTTAAAAATATTTATTATTTTAAATACAAACATTTTATTTTTGTGCAAAAATTTTGTTCTACATTATTTTGAAAAGCAATGACTAATAATTAAGCACAGTTTTTTAGTAGGTAGATGTACAAAACAATCAAAATTAAATTTGTAATTATTAGGAATTTAAAAAAAAAATTAAATAAAAAAGTTATTTATAAATAAACACCTAAGTCTCTATTTGCTAATGTTTTGCAAGACGACGATTCACTTGGGAGCTAATTTTTATTTTAAAATAAAAAAGCTTAAGAACCATTCACATATATTGCATCAATGCGCCATTAATGATGAAATATACACTAGTTTATAACAAAATTAAATCAGAAAAGGTACGTGACTTAAATTAAAATCTATTGTTGCCTCCTTACAAGTAGGTCATTGAAATGTAATTGGCAAACTATTAAAACAGTGCTGAGCTACACAGTTAGTAGATAGAGAAAATATTAACTTACCCCAAATTGTAGATGTTCTACAAAACGGCTCGGTATTATTAATAACACTTGGAGGACAAAGCGTCGGTCTAATAATTTTTCCTTTATCTTCTAGTACTTTACACGCCGAGTTGTTGTTACTATTACACTGGAAACAATTTATAGCATCTACTGTCGAAGATCCAATCATCACAATAACGATAAGTAAAATAAAGTTGTTATTCATTGTAATGTATTATAATCTAGAAGAATACGAATATAAAGTGTTATGAATTATATGTGGGTATCGACGATTTTTAGGGTATATATGTACAGTTCATCCAAGATGTGAACGCTCATCGATATAGTATTGGTGAGAAATATTTTAGGGTGACCATGTGAAATTACACGTTCAATTATTATTTTTTTAAATTTAATTTGTTGAGAAAATGTAAAATATCACTTTCTTGCTTATTTTGTTAATTTATATACATATTTAACTTAAATACATAAGGGCATTTTGGGAATCACTCTTCAAGTTGAATATCTGTTTAATATAATATTTAAAAAAATAGCAATAGAATATTAAAGTAATTGTTTTATTGATTACAAAATACCACAACATGACAATGATTTATAATAAAAATATAGCACATTATAATTTTTAATTCAATTTCCAACGTATGGTTTTCCTACCCTTAAAACAGCCCTGATTTAGTATTGGTAACGTTCTCCTATCGGTGTAAACAAATTCGCGGAAAACTGTATATGTATGCATGCATGCGTACACACACCCTTATTTCCAACACATCGATGATGAGCGTTAACATCTTGGATGGACTTATATATATATACATACCTTTCAGTTCCTCTTCTCAACAAAGCTGTTACAACACTATCCAATATTTTAAAATATTCTATTCGATTTTATTTGCGGTAGCAATAAAACTGGTCGATAAAACAATCTATATATTATTACTATGGTAGTGCTAAACAGATTGTAGGCTAACCACGCTAATGCTTTGGTGCAGATCTTTATTTTATGGTTATATCATATATAATTTATTTACTTATATATATATAAAAGAAGAGAATCAGAGCCAAAATAATTAAAATAATACAGATCTAAATGTTCAGAGAAGATCTCTTGTGTGAACAGTTTATACCGAAAACGAAAGTAAACAATTATATATTATAAATTCAAAAACGTGTAAAAAATGCATCAAAGTTGATAAAATAATTAAAATACGTACAAGAATCGCCATACCAACTTTCATTGCACACAGCTGTATTTGTATTCTCTCTTTTCAGCTTCATCTCTGTAAATACATATAAAGTTATTAACATTTTTTATATTTCATGGACAGATTGTGGGAATTTTACCTTTTTACGTTGTGTTGCATTATATGTATATTTATATGACAATGTTTATAACTATCATATATGTTTTAAATATCACGCCATCAATTTGCATATATGACAGTATTGAAACGATTCACTTATAGAAGCAAAAGCGAATAAACATGTCTTAATACATATAAATTTATTATGATGATTGACTCACTACTGTAATGTTTTAGTGTTAAATTATATTATGTTTTATATTTATTTCGACTATATATTTAAATATAACAATAATTATTGATTATTAATATATAAATATGTATAATAGAATACACTTCATAAAAGGTGCAGCATCATTTTTATAGAGCTATACATACATGATTCAAATCAATATTTTTTGACAACATCATTTTTTAAAATAATAAGTAAGTCAGATATTATATTATTATATTATATAGAAAAAAATTATCATATTTTATGATCATGATTTCTAGGAATATGCCTAATGAAAATTCGCATGCCCTGGAATGTTATTTGCATATTATGAGAGTACTAAATATTGTACGTGATATATTTTGAGATTAAATAAATATTATTCTTATGTACCATTAAATTTTCTAATTATTAAATGACATACTATGTTCAAAGTAGCAGTTACATATCAAGATTAATAGGGAATGAATTACGTAGTAATTTCCTAATAATTGTCTTATAATTACGAGGATAATAAAGGGTAGTGTAATTATTTCGGAACAAATTAACATTTTACGACATTTATTATTATTATTTTATTAAATTACAGAAAGTTAAGAAAACTAATCTGAGGGATTGATCGATCTAAAAACGAGACGCAAAATACAGTTTACCTTTCGTTATTAAAAAAATAGGACCTAATCTTATGCTTAGATATTTAATACATAATATAATAAAAATATCCATTACAAAATGCAAGATAAAAATAATAAAAAATCAAAATCAATGGAACTTTGGTTGTATAAAGACAAATATAAGAACTCTGCTCTTTTTACGACGAGTTATTGATAAGATAACACTTACAATTAACTTTGATTATAGTAATTAATATAAAAAAATGTTTTTAATATTTTTTTAGAATATTAAATTTCAATGTGTTTATATGGTAAAATTATACCCACATAAAAACTTGACCTTTAACTGATTTTCCACTGTTACTGATGCATTTATACAATTAAAGTAACAATTCGCTACGTTAAAGTAATGGGAATCATAAAACACGATTGTTGTCCAAATGTAACTGCTGCATCTCATTGGCTGTACAATTCTTTAGCTAAGGGTAGGCAATAGAATTTTTTAGAATATAAATATAAAAGTATGATTAATTTTGCCGCATCTTCTATTTTTTTTATTAAAATCATAATAGTTTTATATATTAGATAAATTAATTTGAAATTACTTTTCTACTGTAATAATTACCGTTGCTTATAACTTTTTTCAGAGAGTAATTTTACAATTCTTTCTGTAAAACTCGTTAAAGAATGTTTTCATTTAAATTCGGATATTGATGTAAAAACTTTATTCAGAAACGAATGCTCAAATAATTTAAAATGAATATGGCAATTGTTGCAACTTCTGATTATAATTTAATACAATTAAGTATTTTTTTGACTCCAGTATCTAAATCCATTTAATTTATAAAACCGGTTTTAGAATTTTCCTGATTTATCCGAAAAAAAAACTGTTTTACAACCCATTTTTGTCGACATTTTTGCAAATCTGAATTATCGACATTTTTGTCGATAATTCAGATTTGCAAAACACAAAAAATTTGAAAAATGTCATGGGTTCATGTGGATCTGAACAATGACCTTAATCTTGATAAACAATGAATTATATAATCTATCTTGTTATCAAAAATATATAACAATGATAAATATATGATTTACGATTCTCTGATTACATAATATAAACAATAATTTTACTTTTAGAATAAGTTTTAACGCTTGATGTTACGTGCAATACCAAGTGACATGTTTCAATGATTAGCATGAAGTAAATTGTGCTAATTTAAAAGGTCTATTCAGATACCAAGGGAGACGAGGTACTATGTACTAAATCATTCGCAACGTGTAAATAAACTTACACACTCTATCCAAATGATATCTGAGCACATAGGTTTTGATTCAATTACTGATACAAATTATATTTGAAATTTGCAATTGTGACGCTGATGAAATCACATAGAATCAACTGGTTGCTTAGTCAAAACATATTAATGTAGACTGGGTCAGCAATTTGGACATCGCCTATAGAGGACAAACTTTTCGTATTCTTCTAATTTCATCAGAGCTGATCGCATGCGCATTAGGAAATATCGATTTTCGGTTCATCAGCGCCAAGAATCTGCCACCCCAAGGACCGCTCGTTCTAAAAATAGGGCCTTCCTTGCGAGTAATTACCACAAGGGTGTAGGTACTATATGGCGTCGCTCGGCCCTGGTCATAGCATTATAAGTTGCTCTCCTTATTTAATGGGATTATTGTGATGTAGGTGAGATATTACGAGCTGGCGTCCTGTGCCTGTTGACTACGCAGGATGAAGTCGATTATCCTTTTAAAACATCATTCGTGATGGTGTAATCTCTTCTTGTAGGACACAAGCGTGAAACGATACGATTGTAATTGTTTTAGATAAATAACTCGTTGCTTGTTAGTTCAAAGGTTATAAGTTAAATAACATATGAAAATAAAGATTCAAAAGAAGATCAACTTAAAAAAAAACCATCAAGAATGTTTTTATCATTTTTTTAAGACCACAATGACTTTTATGCTTTATCTAAATATATTTATTAT
This sequence comes from Plectrocnemia conspersa, assembly GCF_051122295.1. Lineage (NCBI taxonomy): Eukaryota > Metazoa > Arthropoda > Insecta > Trichoptera > Polycentropodidae > Plectrocnemia > Plectrocnemia conspersa. Next base: position 25,022,953 of record NW_028277167.1, read on the forward strand.
GTAAACATCAATAGCTAAGCTTTTGTTGACTGCGATCCACTAAATATTAAAAAAAGTTTTCATGTAAAATAGTCAACAAAACCCTGGTTTTTTCCAGAATTTGTAAATTTCAAAAACTAGTTTTATAAATAAAGAAGTGGTTTTAAATACTAAAATTATTATCTCAAAAATAATAAATTACTTAAATACATTTGATTACATAAAATCAAGTTATACAACATCCGCCATATTTGTTTCGGAATGAATTTTATTCATCTGTCTGAATTGATTTGAAAACATTCTTAAATAAAAATACAGCAGAATTTCACACGAGAAGAATTGAAAAAATACATAATCTGTAGTGAATACAGGTATTTACAGCAATATATTATTTTAATTTTACTGTAAAAAAGTAATTTCACTTTTCTATATCTAATATTAAACCATCAGAGGTTGTCCATCTTCAAAACATAATTTAATTTGTTTTCTAGGGTTTGTCGGTTTTCAAATACTGGCTATTTGGGTGAATTTTTAAAATTTAAAAATCAGTATATAAATTTTAGAAACCAGTTTTTTAATACTAGAAGTAATATGTATTTATTACTCTAACCACCAGAATTTTAAATCTGTGCAGAAATGTTGTAAACATCTGTAAAAATTATTTTGCAGAATATTTTTTTCACTGTAGTAGTTTCTTTATGCTATGCCTAATATTATACCATTAAAGAGTTCTGGTCTTTAAAAATAGTTTTTTCTAAATACACTTGCTTATATAAAGGTTATTATGATAAATAAAAAAAAATATTTTGACAAGAGCATTTTGTGTAACGTTTGCAATTTTTTCACTTTAAAATTTTTAATATTCATCTGATATTTTAATACTAGGATTTGTCGGTTTTGAAACTGGTTTTTAGGATATATTTGAAAAAATTTAAGACTAGTATTAAAATTTTGGAAACCGGTTTTAAATACAAATAGTAATATGAATCAGTTACTGCAAATTCAATTGAAAAAAATCTTAATTGAAGAACCGCCATAATTTTATAGTTGAAGAATATAAAATCTGTAGAGAAATGTTATAAGCAACAGTAGATATTATTTTGTAGAATATTATTTTTCACTGTAAAAAAACGTCATTTTTTTATGCTATAGCTATACCATTAAACGCGTTTTGTGTTATGTTTCTAATTTTTTCACTTATGCATTTTGGTTAATTTTTAGTATCCATTTGTTATTTTTTTACTTGGATTGTTAGTAGGTTTTGAAAAACTGGTTTCTAGAATTAATTTTTTAAATTTTAAAACCACTTTTTCTTTAAAAAATCAAGTGATAGAAATTAGTGTTATTATATAATTATATTTTAGATCGATAATCACATAATATGTTTTCCTAGATTATCCTAGTCTCACATATGAATAATTTATCGTGCATTTTTATATATTTTAAGCTGCAATAATAATTTGTATTTAATAAAATATATGTCATATATTTTATTTATATATATTTATATTTATATGTCATATATTCTATTTTCTATAAGGAAAATAGCAAAAGTTAATTAAGGTGTTTATAATATTAAAAAAACTCAACATATGTATAAAGATGATAAAAAATATTTTTGACAAACTTTTTAATTTTTTTATTGATTTAAAAGCTTAAATTCCATAGAACGTCATAATCGGAAATCGGTAAGTATTGCAGAAATATTTATATAATATTTTATTTGCTGATTTTGCTGCCACTGTTTAAACATATATTTAGTAACAAAGCACATCGGTGTCGATGTCATAGTGAAATAAAAGTTATTATTTGACTTGAACTGATGCCAAATGGCAAGATTACGAATTGTCGTTAGTTTGGGTTAGATCGAGTTCATTTGAATCAGAGTTTTTAACCGAAACGATTTGTTTTCTTGGTGGAATAAAATATAAACGCATTATAAAGCAGGTAAGAATAATTTTAATTTATTAAATTTTAATGTTTATGTATAGTTTTATTTATATATAAATTGCAAAAGTATTAAATAATCATATCCTTTTCAAATATTTTCTATAGGAGTGATTCTTTAATTTTTGTGAATATCATCAGTTTAGGTCCAATACTTCTTCAAAAATTTGTTTTTCTTTACAATAAAGTTATTTAATAAAACATCTTTTGTGGACTGAGAATAAAATTATAAATTTAATATTACTATTTTCATCGAAATTTATTTGTCAGTTTATAAAATTTGCTTAAAATTTAGCTCAAGAGCTTATTTGTATTTTAGTTATAATACGCTTTAAATAAGGAACGACTTATTAATAATATATTTATAATTAAGAGTCATACGTGACCCATTATATCTTTTGCGCATAAGAGATTAATATTTTACTAGAATTATATGCAAATATAAATAAATATAATTTTATTCAAACGTTTAATCTATAGGGAAGGAGTTCAACTTTGGTACACTACTTAAACTTAGAAGTAAGATACATTACATATTTTAATATTTTTATTATTTATAGATATAACCAGAGATGTTTTATTACGAATTAGATGTACATATGTATATAGATACATACTTATTGACATTAAATTGTTCAATCACTTCATTTATTTTATTTTAATAGTTTTCCTTATCAAGCAGTCATAAGTTATTTTCCATTATCATTGTTCATTGTTCATTGTCTGTGTTATTAATTCAATAGGCAGTTTAAAAATATGTATTTGTTCAAGTAGTAAGAATTAAAATAATATTAAAAAAAAGTGTTTACCCGCGCAACGAAAATTTACAAAATAACGAAACTTTCCCTGTATGTAATAGTTTACCTATTATTTTTTTTAAATATTGTATATCTTATAAAACTTGATCACTTGGCTGCACAGTTAATACTTTTAACATAAATTATATTTTACTTTGAAAGCTGTAGATGTATGTTATATTTGCCCTCACAGCTAATTATTTTTTTATGGTTATTTAATAAACTGCTTTTTATTTTTGAGTTAATATTTTTTTTAAAAACATCTTATTTTTCGTAGAACCGTACAGTGAGAATTAATACACCTGATTCTCATTTAACGCGGATACGTTCCAGAAATATAAAAATATAAAAAATACGGTAATCATACAAAAATATTTATAGGTGCTCATAAATTAAATCATTTTTTTTATTTACAATCGAAATGATTGGCTCGTGCTAATTTAATCATAAAAAAGGCGAATTCGGCACGTGTTAAAAAGCTTTTTAACCGTCTAATAAGAAAATAATGGGGTTCTTCGTTAGAATGGGACACCACCGTGGGAAACCTTTTACTGGCTTAAGTAACAAGGTACACGTTATAAGTCAAAAGGGATTAAAATACCCGTTGTTATGAGAAATAGATAACGCGTACATTCAGGTTTATTTTTAAAACAGCCGTTCATAATTTGTTTATCGGTCAATTAAATTATTTAAAAAAAAATTTGCCACTATTCTATAATTGGTCGTTGCACCGAAAAATAAAAATTTCACATGGCCATGGATATAATAATATTTAATATTCTGTGCAAGGTAAATATATATACAAAATAGATATTCACCTTGAATTAAGTATGATAATTTGTTGTAATTGTTCATGTCGTAAATTCTATGATATGATCTTTAGATATTTATCTTGTTCAAGAATATTTAAATTTTTGAAAAATATGAATGAAGCTCAAAATTCGCAACGAAAAAACTGTCAATATTCAATATTTTTTGCTTGTATTATACATATATGACCATAACCATAGATATTAAAATATCAAAATAGGAGAACGTTTCAACAATAATTAAATTGAAGGTTGTACTTTTATCATTCTATTGCAATCTATATTTTCGTAATATAAACGTATACAAATTTCTCACTGCGTGGCAGTTTCTTCTACATTATTTGAATGAAAAAGTAATCTTTAATAATATTTTTTTAAAAAATATTGCATTTCACGAATTAAAGGACATCTGTTGGCAATTCAATTGACAAATACAATTCTCTCAATATTTAATCAGCTAATTTACATCAGGTTTTACCTCTTATAAAAATTCGAACTACTATTTTTATCTGTGACTTTTTCTTATTAGCACTTTTTATTTTGTTTTCGCTTATCATCTTTTAAAATAAAGTTGCTTTACATTTTGAACTTAATCGCAAAACGTTTATTTGGTATTATAAACGTTTAAAAGCAAGCTGCGCGTTCGCTCGTGTCCGATAAATAATACGTCTACGATTGCCATGGTATTCCTCTAGTGCTTGCTGTTTGACTTTGCATAGGGCAGTTGTACCAGTCAACTAATCGCCTCCTGCTCAACATCACGACAGCACAGACATGAGGATAAATCACTTATTCGCCTGCTCCCTGGTGTTCCTGCTATGCATCCTCAGATTTGGAGGTAAGATTATTGTCTTTATATTGCCTTTTTTACAAATTTATTAACTTGTGCCAATTAGAAAACCAGTTTTAACATGTGATGATAACGTAATGTTTAACACAGATAATTCTGCGTATTTCTTCCATTCACTTGGAGTTGTTATTGTGGCTTTTATGACGTACGTTTAATTTTATTTGTAATAATTATTTGAGCAGGAAATTTATTAGACAAAGCATACATAAACTATTGCTTAATTCCATATATAACATAGCTTTGCTTACTTTAATCAGAATAGTAAAAAAATATTATTGGTTATATATGGTTTTTGGTAAATATATTTTAAGAATATCAACTCACAATAAAATACAATTAGTAATGCTTGATGGAAAAGGCAAATACAAACTGAGGAGCATTTTATGTATCACCTTATTAAATTGTTTTGTTAAGGTTTAGTTTTACTAAATTCAATAATATTTTAATCAATGAATTATGACTAAAATCTTATTAATATCGAAACCTTTAACAAACTTAATACCTCTTCATACTTTACATTTAATTTAAAAAATAAATTTGCCAATTTAAAAATAAAAAATATCATTAAGTATGACTTTAAATAATATTTCTCAGTTTAATTAAGCCCATCATAATTAATGAATGCAAACTTTTTATGAATTAAAATCATTCATAATATGTATGTGAAATTCTTTTAGATTTCCATTTGCAGTACACAAGTATTTTTTTGATGTTCATATATTATAAATAAAAGTAATTAATATTAGCAGTTAATCTAATCAAACATTTTGAGTCACATTATTTACCAATATATTTTGATCAAATTTTGCTAATATACGTTTCTCAGTGTATTTAATTAAAATAATATTGATAAGTAAATCTCGTTTCGATTTTTAATGTAATAATAAATTAGTGCAGAACTAATTTATTTCCCCAAATTTTTCTTGCTTTAAAATATATTTTTAAATAATAGTATAAATATTTTATAAAGTTATAATTATAATATTATATTTAATTATAATTTTAATCAATTGACTCAAATATGGTTTTCCTAGATTTTCAAGATCTCACCGATAATTATGGTGATACTAAATTAAAGTCGAGCTAAGTTGTACATATTAGGTATTAAAAATACCCCAATAATATACTACTTTAGCTCATTATTAGCTATTTAATATTGATGATTATTTTATAATTATAATTCTTATCGATTAACCAAGATTTTCCTATTCTTATGGATGAATATGGTGATGATTAATTAAAATTAAGTCAAGTTGTACATATTATTTTTTTTAAATTCTCTAATATTATATGTATATGTAATAAAGAAAAGAGAAGTAAGCTTAATTTATTATACTATAAGAAAATAAGCACAAAATTTATTTATTTTTAACTGAACTTAAAATGTGGCATGAATAAAGAATGTCATATAAATTAAGCTAATCAATTAAAAATCCATTTCGAATCATAATATTTAGCTGGCCACACACGCACGCATCTGCCCGCCGGGTGTCTGAGATTTATCCGGCGGACAAATTCGAACGTGTGTGGTATGAAAAATCTCGAACGTGTGTGGTATGAAAAATCTCAAACGTGTCTGTCCGCCGTCCGTGCTCAAAAATGTATTATTTGCCAGCTTTTTTAAATAATTGTTATTGAAATATATTCGGAAAATATTCGTTCATACTTGTAGTGAAATATTTAAAGAATTTATTTTCTAAAAACACTATAAGTCTTCTTCGATTATATACAGACAAATTGTACTTTTTGCGATTTTTTTCTGTATATATTCATGTAATTTATAATAGTCATTGCCATAACTAAAAGCATAAAACACTTTGTAATCGCCGAAATTTTATAAATTACTCTTATTTCCAAGTTAATGTTGTATCGCTATGGACTTTTTTCAATGACTGGTTAATTTATATGTTTAATAAAATGTATAATGCATAATTTTAATTCATATTTCTTATGTTGAAAAACTATATAAATCTCGTTCATTAAAAATAGTTAAATTGCCGATTTTTTTATCTATAAAAATGTCACCCTTCAAAATAATCATAACAAAAGATTATTTTAATGATGTATAAAAATCAACCCACAAAAAATTATTGATAATAACTTGAACAATGCTTTTGATCTCAGTTGGTTTTATCTATATGTTTAATAACATTTATATTGCATACATTTAATTTATATTTGTTTTATTAAAAAACTATTTTATTACGTTATATTAATTTCGTTTATTAAAAAATAATTATATAAAAAATATTTATACTGCAGATTTTTTTATTTAAAAATAATTATACCAAGAAAAATATTTTATTATTACAAAAAAAAACTAATATTAGTATTATTCATCGTACGAAAAACGACGACGGTCTACAACATATTAATTTTTATTTATTTAAACGTCCATTTCAAGCTACATTTTTTTCATTACACAATATATATAATGTTTTAAGAATCCGTAAAAATTCTAAACTCAGTTTGTTGTTAAAGATAAACATTAATATTTTTCAGCGAATGGCTTGCAATGTTACTTTTGCAACAGTCACAACGACTCCAGATGCGCCGGTGACAAACTGCCGGACGTCATGAAGAAAGATTGTTCTTCATTGGAACATGGCACCAAACATACGATGTGTCGCAAAATCACACAAGTCATAGAATTCGAAGTCAACGGACTCCCACCAGATAGCCGAGTTATAAGGACATGTGGATGGGACGAATCCAACTACAAGGTATGCTGAAATTTCACTAGAAAAGAGCTGAAAATTAGAATAGTAGATAAAATATAAACCTTTTCTGAAATGTATTTTATAAATCGGTTTTGTATACACTTTTAAAAACGTCTAAATCGCCATCATCCCCATGTCACCCAAAGCCAGAAGTTGAAATAAAATACATCTCTAGTACTAATTATTCGATTCTGCTCACTAGACTGAGCTTCGTGCGAGCGAGAAATAAGGGTGGGCGTTGTATGCGTTCCATGCGCCCTTATCTCTCACTCACTCTCATCACTACACGCGCCTGAATACAACTAATGTACTACTTTTTACTTTTATATATTTTAAAAATCAGAAAAATATAACAAAATAATCATTTTAGTGTACAAATTAGGAATATTTTTATAAGCTCCCATAATAAAGATAATTTGTCTAATCAAGTAATTTTATTAGATTCGTATATTTTAATTGGTTTCTGTTAATCAATGATTCCAGAAAAAATTCTGAAATTTAATTTGCTAAAAAAACAGTAATAGTTGTCAACATTTTAATTCAAATATCATCAATATGTGATGTCTAGGATCAATATTAGACATGTCCATTTTTACGTTTTTTTTTACTATATAAATAAACAAGTATAGGACAAATTATGGTTATATGTTTTGCTAGTACTATCTGAAGTTTGGAATATTTGTTAAAATCTTTTCGTTAGCTACTAGGAATTTTCAGAAAATTAATGAATTTTGCAATATTATAATAATAATAGCTTCCAGATTTCATCTTCTACTAATCTATTATTACCCAGTAGTCATTTGGAAAATCAGCTGTTTCAGAAGGCAGTGTTTGGGTTTTGGAGACGGTCCTTTTATATCGGTCTTTTGTGATTTCGACTAATATCTTCAATCATAACCACTTCTGATATCTTCAATCAGAATATTATTTTTTTCTGAAGCTTCTGTGCATAACATCCATAATTTGGTTCGAAAAAATCTTCTTTTAAAACATGTTTTATTTTTTTGTTGATCCGAGATTTTACATATTTATTTAAAATCAAACAATGGCAAATTTTAAATTATGTAGTGTTAAAATTTTTTTGTTGTCTTGCCGTAGAACATGAGATTTTTGACGTACTTTTTCTTTGCTAAGTGGTGATAAATCATTAATCTTCACCTCAGTTTTACCTCAACACCACTAATTGCCATAAGCATGTTTATAATAAATTTGGCAAATTTATTTGTATTTTTATAATAGCAAAAATATAAAATTTTATTGCGATGACTAGTAAAATATAATTTTACTTACTTTCAAGCACATTTATAGATTTTTCTAGTTAATTCTAAAACTATAGATTAATCATTCTGTAATGTCATCTATTCATAGATATAGATGGAAGCATTTGAACAATTTCTTAAAATGAAAATACCGTATTTCATTTGAAATAGTTAATGATGCTGATTAGCGTTTCGCTTTTATAAACAAATAGGATCGTTTATCTCAGACCACTCTTTGCGTGGAATGCGATCGTGGAACATGAACGTTTTTCGCACTTTTTAGAATTTTATTACTATAATATTTTTTATGATATAACCTTAAATGTTTAATGTAAATAAATTTAAATATTATCTAATTCTTTCAGATTCACAAGACTATATCAGATGTTTTTTAATTTTATTGGAGTAATTTTCGATATTAATGTCAAATGTCAAGAACATGTATAGTGTAGATATTAACACATTCTTACTCTAAATAGCTGGAATAAAAAAGTGTATTTGATATGTTCTTTATTATGATAGTTGCATCTATAGCACAGGATTCACTTTGTGTTTTTGAATTGGGGTACTATATTATATATGTCAGATTTTTTCATTAAATAAACAACAAAAATTTATTGAAAAACTTTGCATATTATTAATATGATTATCAATAATCTACTTTTATAAATAAATATGCTACGTGTGATATTCATTCTAGACGTAATGTGTTATTTTATTCATATCTTTTTTACCAAGATATTATTTACAATATTTGTGTTAATTGCAGGGTCGTTGTTATCAACGGTCGGGATTTGGAGGACGCCAAGAAGTATGCTCGTGTACAGAGGACTATTGCAACAGTTCTTCGAAGATAGCACCGACGGCCGCTGTCGTAGCCATTCTATTCCTTATCCATTCGTACATGTACAAGCTATTTTAATATAACTCACATCCACATATAGTAGTTATAATTAATCTGACTTTAAGTTGAACGACCGATAAATCAATGATTTATCCGTGAATGAGTGTTTTTCAGTATTATTTTATATATCGGAAACACTGTCGTTGTATGCTAATGAATAGTTAAATAAAATGAATTGTTTGTTATTAAATATATTTTTTATTGAATATATTAAAACTTCAACTTGGATTCTTTCTGTAACGCTCGATCGACAGCTTCACATCTTTCCTGCAAAGTAACTTTCTGCTTGTCGTTTAATAAGTTATCTTTAGAATTGATGCTCTTCAACAAAAAGCAGCTGATGAACAGTCTCAAGCTTTCTCTGAACAAATGCAGCTTTGGCGATAGTTCAATTCGTTGAAACACTTCCATACAAATTTGCGTATTTTTATGTAACAGTATACGCAACAAAATCTGTCTCATCAATCTCATGGATCGTTTCGTCAACTCTGAAAATTGTATAACCTAAAAAAATATGTATATAATAATAAAAATATACGTAATTTATTTCGCTTTATTTATTTTACCTTTAAAACTGATATGGGTAGACTTTTCTGCAAAAATAATGTCGAAAGAAACTGCGCCAAATTTGATATTTGATATATTTTACAATTCTCTAATTCCTTGATCTTGTCCCATACTGTATATTGAATAGACATCTGAAATATAAAAATAGGTCATGAACATTTATCTTTATTTAATCGGACGCGTTGATAGTAGTTATTCTATTAAACAAATTGCTCTGTGAAGATCAGTATGACAATGTATATGATTTAAATAACATTCAGTTTATAAATAAAGTTTTCATAGACGAGATTAGTCAAATGTGACATTAGATGTTACATGAATGATTGAAATTATAGTATAGTATGTTGTCTAATAAAGAAGGGAATATGTAAGCACGTAAGGATTTTATTCGTCGTATCTACACCCAGGCTTGCAGAGAGGGGACAAATTCCTGGGGCTTCTGGACTCTGGAAAAAATTATAGCAAGAATATATGTATAAAAAAAGTAAAAACCGACCTCAAATAATGAACCTGAACCAAACTACAGTTGTTTGTGATGTATGTACTGATGTATTTCAGGTATAAGTTCCTTCAGCCCTTTTTATACATACAAGAAATAAAAGGAGCGGAACATTGCCTTCAAAAGCACACACTTTCTAGGTATTACTTTCACAATAAACATTATTATTCAAAGGGACAGATTGTAGTTTTTTGACGTGGCTACGTTTGTGTTAAAATTTCTTTGCAAATTATTGTTGACTTTATTACAACTACTAAATAAGTAATGAAAAATCAGGCTGAAATCAGTCTGAAAATCAGTGAAATTTTTTAAATATGCACAGCTAACAAACGAAAGATGCTACTCTGCACGATCTAGGTTGATTTTATTTTAATAATGCATAACGATATTCATCTGTGAGATTAGAAAAATTTAGGAAAACGATCGATCGGAATTATAATTATATAATAATTACTAATTCTGATCTTCAAGGCAAGATAATAAAAATATTAGAGTTCATATGGGATTCAAGTCTAGGTCTTTGTCATCGACCTAAACTACTTGTAGCAAGATATCATGGATGTCTGATGCATATCTGAGCCAAATAAGTGCATTAAAATAGGTACCAAGCATCCTTGGATTTATATTCCATAGGATAGCATTGCTAAGTTTTACCGATTTTTACATACATATATTTATTAAACAGCAAAAAGTTTGTTTCCACCCCTAATCACTAAGATTGGCCAGACGATCGAGAATTGGAATGGAATCACCAATTCTGAAAGGTATATAAGTCAGAAGACGGCTGTACTAAATTACTTCCTTCAGTAAGAAACTTCATCTGGAAGTAGCACTTGTCTTTCAACTTAAAAAAAAAATGAGTTCAGCGGTATAGACCGAGAAACAAACGGCTTATTGTTCGTCCATCACAAGAGTACAACCCAATCTTCGAAATGAGTTGGAGATTATGTGATGCAGTACGTTGTGTTTTATAAAATAATATATAAAACTTTGTACTTTTGCGTCTGCCGATGAATTGTCGATTGTAGAGGTTCTTTTGTAAGGCCGTTGTCATCTATATAGAATAATAATATAAATTAAATTGTATAATAATTTCCAAACCTGATATTTCCTATCCGTATCGCAGAACTTCTGCCCCAAAGCTGCGTAATAAGGATTGAAAACTTTCTCTTGCAAGCAGCACGATAGTAAAATATGCATGATTTCGCGTTGTTGTTGACCTTTTATATCCAAATTTACTAATTTTTCAAACGCATCCACATAATCCTGAAACATAATTAATTAAATTAATATAATATAAAATAAAAACTGTTACTTAAAAATAAATTTCTTACATCGGCTGACATGATAGTACAGAATATGTTTCTCCTCAAATCGGTATTGATCCTTTGATTGTCGGCTAATTGTAGAAGATAAGCTTGCTGATTATCATCTGTTTCGTTTGCGTCAATTTTGGCTTTCTTGGCAGTTTCTTTCTTTGGCTCGCCTTTCCAAGCCGAACCAACAAACCACCATTTTCCATGTTCGTCAGCTATATTGATAAAATGTCAAGTATTGTAGATAATAAAATATATTTTTTACGCCAATATATAAGACAATGATTTTTTATACCTTTTAGCAAGTCATCTAATGGTATATTAATTGTAATAATCCTATTCCCTTTTCGTATGATTCCTTTCAGACTTTTCTTCAATTCTTCTGTATAAGTAGGATCGTATTGTGGAATTTTGTTCATATTATTATTTTTTATTGCCAATAAGACATCCAATAAGAAATCGATACGTAGCCTAAAACAGTAACATGATTTTAAAAATATTGCTCCATTTAATATATTTTTTATTATATTGATACCTTGATGTTTCAGTACAATCCTTCATCACTCTTCCTTTTTCTTGTACTCTTTGAATGAAAGTTTTTAAAGCTAGCGGATCTTCTTTTCTTAAAACGTCACCGACATTTCGGAAAGAAATCAAAAGGCAATCTATATGTTTTTCAGTCAGATTTTCAATTAATTTGCCTAATATTTCATAGATTAAAGTTGATTGATAGATCTATAAATTTAACACAATTAATAAAAATATATATAAAAAGACATTAAATTCACACAAAAGTTTAAAAACCTTAAAACTATATAGTTGTGATATTCCAAGAATAAGATTTTCTAGCTCTTTGTTTTCTAAAGTCTGTTCGGAAGACATTAATCGACTGAATTTTTTAACGATATCTTGAAGGAAAAATACTCCTAAAATCATTAAAAATTAGTTATATCCTTAATTTTAATTTATTATATTAAATAAAACATATTTTTTACCAATTTCTGAATCAGTGTTAGCGTGTAATAAAGCAACTAGCATTGCATACTCAATCGCTAATCTATCAGAAGTGATAATCGGTTTAACAATAGCTTCCATCCACGTTTTACAAAAAGTTTCCATGAATAAATTTCTACTGTTCTTCATATATAATTTTTCAATTTGAGTAGAAGTCCAATACATGTTAGCTCCGGCGACTTTATTTAAAAGACCTATTTAATATAAAATATTAGAATAAATAATACTCAAGATAAATAAAAAAAAAATCGTTGAAACCTTTTATTTGCTTCTTCAAATGTATTGCTTCTTGACTCTCAGTATTAGATGCTTTAAAACGAAGCTGTGGAGGTACATACTTTTGTGTCTCTTCCGTAATAACATTACCATCTTTATCACGCTTTCTTCCATAAATATCTTCTTTCATATCATCCACAATTTTCTCTTCATCCGACTTATAACCGTCTTCATCAGAAAATCCTTCACTTTCATCGTTTCCTTCCTTTTCTTCACCTTTATATACTAATTTTTCATCATCAGTTCCATCACCGTCACCGAAATCCTCATCTGAGAATCCATCATTATCGTCTAAATCTTCTTCACTTTCATCATCAGAACCAAATTGATCTTCATCATCGTCACTCATATCCGAGTTATCGTCACTCATAATATGATCTTGTATCTTTTTATCAGACTTTTTCTTTTCATCTTTAGACATTTTTTTCTTTGACGTAACAATATCGAAATCATCTTCAAAATCACCGTCCGAATCATTTGGATTTTCAGCAGGAATACATTTTCCTACTGTATTTTTATCACAAACTTCAAGTAGATCTATAAATATAAATCAAATATTAACATCACTAACAATAATATATGATTTAAATATAAAAGTATTACAATCAAGGCCATCAGATTTGAATGATTTGGGTAAGTTGCTCTTTTTGCCTTTCTTCTTATTCATTTTGAGTTGCTTTTCTAGCTTTTTAATAATATTATCTTCAGCTTCATTAGCTTTTAATAACCTACTGTTTCTATGCTTTTCCATTGACATTTTTAATTTATTCTCTGCTCTCTTCGTAGATCTTATATCATGTAATAAATCGTCTTCAGATGGCTTATTTTTATTTTTTAGCTAAAATATAGAAATAGTCAATATAATATATTAATAATATTAGTTAAAAAAACTAACTTTCACATTTGTGTCATCCTTGGATTTTTCTTTAGTAGTATCATTATCACTATCACTATCTGGGACAAACTTTTTCAAAAGAGCCCCTGGTTCTCCGAATCTCTTATTTTTACCATAATGTTCTCTGCGGTTTATTTTCTTTTTAAGCCGCTTTTCTTTTCTGATATCTTTTCTAGATTTAGGCACATTTGTCGGTTTTTTTACTTCTTCTTTTTCTTTCCGAACTGTTGCTTTCTTATTTTTACCCATGATTCTAAAATAATACGGCAAAATAAGGTTTGATATTAATAAAACATTATAATAAGAAGATAAATTTATTCCTACGTGAATCACTTTTAGTAAATTCACAGTTGTACAGTATCAACACAAATACGAAACCTAAAACGTCAAACTGACACACGTGCGATGAAAATGTTGCCAGTATTAAAAAGTAATAAGCATGCGTAAAAATAATATACCGATGTATCGTCATAATTTTTTTTTCTTATTTTTTATTTAAAATATATAATTATTTTTTAGAATATTCCAATAATTATTATAAATATAAAAATTGTGTTTGAGACAGTTCGTATTGGCAATAGTTTTTATTTTCATCAACAAATATGTACATCGATAAAGCGACCCATAAATTAAAAACCATTGATAAAATAATTTTAACAAGTACGAAATAAAATCAGTGCATTTCATTATCTAATCTTAAATTTTATTTTTTTATTATTTATATTGAGTTTTAAAATATTTAATTTCACTGTAATTATTTTTTAAATTAGAAATAAAACAAACGTAATGATTTAAATTTGGCTCTCATGCGACTCACAGATTAAAAACCACTTATAAAATAATTTTAACGTAAGTGTGTGTATTACACATAAAAATATTTGATAAATTCTTGTTTTTTGATTTCTTTTAACGAAAAAATGTCTAGTCAGTCGAGTGTTAAGCTCAATCATTTTAGTGTATGTGTGCAAGCACGGAAGTGGTAATATAAAATCAACTTGTACACAAATTTCAAATATTGTGTATATATTTTATTTTTGAACCAATGTAATGTATTTATTTTTTATAATGGCAGCACCGTAACATAAACTGTCAAAATAGCGGCGGAGTGTGTTTTAAAAATACATAATGGCGGCTCGCAAAGTTTTTATTAGTAGAAAAACACAATTTGGGGTAATAGTGCAATACTTTTGATGATCACATATGATTTTTAATGTGTTTAGCCAACTTTTATTTGAGGTTATGTCAGCAAAAATTGATTCAGAAATATATTTAATCATATAATTTCAGGCACAAAAAGAACGTTGTTTAAAAGACCTGCGTTCAGGAACATCTGTAGAATTACATGCGTTGGGAGCTGCTATTCCTCGAACTATTCACCTCGCTCTTCTATTAAAATCCGAGCTAAACGACTGTGTTCAATTACATACAAACACTTCAACCACGGATTTGATCGGTTGGTATATAATTAATAATACCTTACATATAAATATCTAATCGACTAACATTTAAATTTAATTTCAGAGGATATTGAACCTACGACAGACGACGGTGACTACAAAACTCAAGTCAGACAAACCTCAGCAATTCATATACGAATCACAGGGTTGCCACCTTTAAAAACATAGCTGCTCAATTTTTTTAATGTAATATTGTAAATAAAATAAAATATTTTGTAAATATATATCTTAATTTTATTTTTAAATATGTTATGTATAATAGCTTAATTGTAAATATAATAAATCAGGCTGCATAGGCAGACTCGGCTAAAACTCTCATGGCGGCCAATGATTCTTTGGCTACTTTGGTGATGTAAGAAGCTGGTAAGACGAATCCGTATCTTCCAGTGTCGCTCAGTTCTATTGTGTATGAGTATTTAACTCCCATGGATCCTTTTGCCCAATCGTCTGAGCCACCAGCGGCCGGATAAAGAAGGATGCTGGATACTCCGACTCGATAATTTGAACCTCCTGCTTTAGTGATTGCCTGTGAAAGAAAAATATATAAATGAGTTGGTATATAACATTATAAAATACATCTATTATGTAAATATGGCAGCACATTTTCGAAAGTAGGCAAAGAGTTAACTTATATTTAATAATTTATATTAGTTTATATAACGTGTTCAGATGTCCTCAAAAATTTTGTCATTGAATAAAAATTTATGAAATGACCTTATTTTATCTTCACAGCAATTTATCCTTCTCAAATAAAAATTTTTGAGATGGCCTTTTAATTTTTAATGTCCTCCTTTGATATTTTCAAAATCTGGTCACTTTAGCTTATAAAATGAAACAAAAAAAAAAATTATAAAATAAAGCAAAAATAAAACTTCAATTCCCTAAGAAAACCTGCTAAATTTTTACTTCTATAGATTATCCTAGAGACAATTAAATAAACCTACTGTGGACAATATTCTTTTAATTGTACTCATTTTATTTATAGCTATCTATTCTTAAATTATTATTTTATATAGTATTATATCTTAGTATATACACCAATAATATAATATAAATAATTCATAATATTTCTAACATCCAATCGTTCAATGATACGTGTACAATTATTTATAAATCTATATTTAATGAGAATAGTCTCAACATAAAATTTTTCTAATTTTGTAATATATTTTTTCTGCTTCATTGTAATAGGTATGCATAACTATTACAATGGAGAATTGTCCTCCTCAAACTTTTGTCCTCTGTTCTACTTTTGTTCTTCTGTACCTTTTTTTAGCTCTCAAGAATTTGTCTTGCCCAAACAAAAATTGCCGAGATAGCAATAATAACATTTTTATTTTTCGTGTCCCTTGATATTTTTAAAATCTGATCATCCTATGTAACGTTGACTTAAAAATTTTAGATATAAGAAGCTGTGCATATTTCATGACTCCAGAGCTCACTGTATAAGAGTTTATGCTACTTAAGCAAATAGATTTTCTACTTTATAGTTAAGAAGCAAATCATAGATTTAGTTTAAACACATACATTATATAAACATACATATATAAATCATAATAATTTCAACTCGGATCTTATGGTACAGCTACAGAATGAGATATTATTCTAACCATAGATATGCTTTCTCACTTTTTATTTTCAATTTATTTAATATTTACTAAAACAAAATAACACAAGTAATATAAAAGGGCCAGAACACGCCGGAACGTCCTTCCAGTATAAAGATCTGGTAAAATTTATTTGAGCTTAATTGAATAATCACCGACAGCACATTGCATAACGCAACAAATAAAATAACCAGAATATTGGTCTGTCGCATAATCTTATTGACTACTCCAAAAGGATCGGTATCTATCGGTATCAGTATAAAGGAGGCATATCGATACTTTTTTTAGAACTACATCACTGCTTGATACTATATTCTGTAGTTTTTTTAAGTATTATAGATTTTGCAACAATTTTAAAGGCTCTTGAAATCTAGGAATAATGTTCATTAATTACTATATTATTGTTAACATAAAATATTTTGAGAAATAACAAATTTTTCAAGAATTCTTTCGTTGCGTTTACCATACAGGACAAATTATATTTTAATACTTTCTACAGTTTACTTTGATTGTTTTTCTATCAAAATTGTATTGTAATATATGTATTATTCAATTTAGAGATTATATTGATTTTTATTATTTTAATTACAATATTCATTTATTAATAAATAGAGCACAAAGCTAAGTAGATTCAGAAGCTAACACCATTATTCAGATGATACAGTGAAAATAACACACAAAATGAGAGATTTAAAAGTACAAATAAACATAAAGGCAGCCATCAGAATAATACCATATAGAAGAAGCTAACACAATATTTTATGAGATAATTATAACACTATTTGTCTTTCATTAATATTAAAGATTTTATTCTTACATGAGCAGCTTGCTTTCCGGCAGAGTCTAAATCAACATAGTCCACTGGGGGAATCCTTTCATATCCCCACGGATACAAGATATATTGACCGTAGCTATGGTATGATAAGTACAAGTTGAATTTTGAATTGCTATTCTTGAAGAAATCCTAAAAAAGTAAATAAAAATTAGATTCTAGCAATGTAGTTGAATGATAGTGTCTTTATTTACTTCAACCGCTGTACTCTCTGGCTCTGAAAAAGCTCTTTCTCCGGCGTAAATTTCACTGCATTGATTCTTAGACGTACCTTGACCACCCCATTTAAATCTAATAGTAAAATTAATGATTTATATGAAATATTTTTATAATTATATCATATTTATATTATCCTACTGTACCCGAAATTCCTATTGAGATCGACGCCGTTGCATTTACCGAATCGTTTCCGGTTTTTCCTCCACAATCTATCGGTGGTGTGGGTGTATTCATATCCGTCTGGATTTAATACAGGAAGGAAATACCTAATGAACATATTATATAGATTAAAACCATGTGCATTGTGTATGTAAATAAAAAAAATATGACGGACCATTCCATGTTTCGTACGGCCTCAGATTCACTTTCAAAGTTTTCAATGAGATGATTTATCAGATATGTGACTGTTGCAGGACTTATCCATTCTCTAGCATGGATTCCACCGTCTATCCATACAGCCTTTTTGTTTGCTCCTCCGGTAGATATTCTTAAAAGCTAATTACATAAAAAATATTTAAAAAAAATATATTAGCATAATGCAATTATACAATTTATTAACATACTTTTAATTCTCTGCCTTCTACCGATCTGCCAATTGTATTCACGCTACATATAGTAGGATAAGTTACAGCTAAATAGTCCAAGAATCCGTGAATATCTTCTAATCTGTGGTACTGTTGCCACGTCATACGATGACCTTTATTTATTAACAAAAAGGTATTAATATTAATAATAACCATCTTGAAATATATTAAATAAATATATAATTTACATATTGTACAATTTATTTTAATGTAAGGATACATGCTGTTTTGAAACACCCTATGTATAGTAACAGTCAGGCAAACATTTCCCCTAAGTTTATTTAATGACTAAATGCATATTGTCATAGCAACGTTTATGTACATGTACAAAAACAGTGCAAGTTCAAGTTCAGTGCTTAAAAAGATTGATCTTTTGAAATAATTCATTTATGGTAAGTTAATTATATCAATTATACTTTTAAATTAATTATTATGTGATGTGTTTTAATAACATGTAGAAATTTACATTAATATTTTATATGTATATACATATTGTAAGGTGTAGATAACGAACATATGAATTATTCAAGGAATTATAATCAAAATGCTTATAAACCTGTTGTTGAGCTATCAACGCACAAAGTTTATAAGATGCGTTTTATTATTATTATCTGCTTTAGAAAAATAATATTGTTTGTAAAGCAATAAATAATAAAAATATGATATAAGGTTAGCACAAAGTAAAATATTGAATAAAATAATTCCGTTTTGTGTGATATGTGTTATAAATGCAGGCAATGGACTATTTCTTGCTTCAGAACTAAAATTAATTTATAATATTTGTTGAGAAGTATTCATACTACAAAAATATAAAAGTATAATTCTATCCATTTTTACATTTTTTAGATTCTTCAGTAAGTTTGTAGCTTTATAATATTTTAGATGAGATAATAAGATGTAATCCATTCTTTGGTGCAATCATTTTTTTAGATGTTTCTTTAATTAGTATTATATTACATTTTCTTTGGCATTAATATGAATTATATTACACAAACAAGAAAAATATAAAAGATATTCGTCATGAAATCTTTAATGGCATGGTAAATAACATCGGTCAGAATTCGACTGGAGAATACTATTATATAAACCTTAACTAATTTTCAGTTATTAGTTTCGTCTATATCTCTCAACTCTATATACTTATTTATTCTGTGAATTAAATTTTGCTGATTAATACAAGATATAAGATTAAATTTACACAACAAAGTCAAATTTACCATAGTATAATGATATGGATATAAAATGATAAATATTCACTTAAAATTTGTAATCATATGCAATGAATCCTCTTATAATAAATGAATTATGAAGTATTCATAGTACTATAGTACTATGAATACTTCATAATATCATATCACGTTGTAGATTGAGAAAGCTGTGTGACGGAGGGTCTTTTGTCAATTTATTTTGCAATGGTTAACCATTGTTCATATATTTTTTACTTTTGAAGACAAAATAAATTTAATGGTTCAGGTGTAATGAAGAGGTTCATCAGGCGGTGCACGAGTGACTGTGCATTCAGTCATGCAATCAAAATATTTTGTTTCTAGAAGTATTCATGCACTTTCTATATGTTAGAAAACTTGTATTGCACTTCACAGAGACTGTAGAAAAATATTTCATTAGGTTTTCATTTGACTCACCCTCGTAAATATAAACACGCAGATTCGTGTGTAATGCATGAAGTTAGTCTCAAGTAAAATAATTTAACATTTAATGTAGGTTTTAATATGTTTTTTTCACCATTGTTCATAACGGTGTAAGTAAATAATACTTTTCATGGATAATATTATAATATATATATTTAGAAAACTACTAATTTTATGAATTCCCCATTGATTTTTGCCGGCTACGATAATAGAGATTAGATATACAATGTTTTAATAGAACGTAATTGATACATCAGACATTGTTAGTGTTTAACATAGATATTATATACGTTGCATGTATGTATATACATTTTCACAGTGATCATGCTGTTCAATAGTCATGCATTCGTTCAGTTACACAAACCCCAATTAGCGATGGGCCAATACTCCATGTGTCCGTCTAAAGAATTGTAACCCATATAAGCACCGATAGTTGCCATTTTACGATTA
Source organism: Plectrocnemia conspersa (assembly GCF_051122295.1). Classification (NCBI taxonomy): domain Eukaryota; kingdom Metazoa; phylum Arthropoda; class Insecta; order Trichoptera; family Polycentropodidae; genus Plectrocnemia; species Plectrocnemia conspersa. The sequence goes on from NW_028277167.1 coordinate 25,043,583, forward strand.
GTCGGTTTCACGACCGGCATAGATATTCTACCCTTGGTCCTGTAAGTTTGCCAAAATTTGTAACCCTTTGCTGCAATTTAAAATATCCAGTTCTCTCGCTTGACGCTATTTCATTAGATTATATCATATTTGGAACCCTTCAAAGTGGCAAGTGTTATTTTTAATAAACTGAATCATGAGCGGTATACCTTTTCTGTCTTGGGTTTCATCGGTGGTGATCGGTGGGTTTTCGTCATCTATATATTTTTGTAAATCTTCAATGACGACATTGTATCTTATATTGTTGTCCGAAAGCAGCCTGGCTATTTTATTCAATTTGTGAGATCTAATCATGAAATCTACGGCGGTATGGTTACCGCCCCATGTTGCCACCTCTAAAGAAAATATTTTGATTAAAAATATATTAAATCAATCAGATCAACCTATTTTAAATAATTTATGGACGGACCCAATATATCAAAATAAAAAAAATACTCACCATGATATTTGGAAAGTGTGCTAATGACTCTCAAACTTTCTATTCTGTCAACGTTTACGTTCCACACTTGAGCTCCTTCGTATGAAACTTTTTCTTCTACATTGTCAGTTACTTGATCTGGTTCGGTGTCTGCATGAAACGCTGTAAGACCGAAGTTTTCAGAGTCTGAAATAAAATAAAATTCAATTGAATAAAACAAACTCAATAATATATGTATATTGAACACTACTTTTTTCTACTGAAATGGTGAAGTATTAGGAAAAAGCAGTTCAGTGGCAGTTAGATAATATCCCAAAGTTCAGTTTTTAGGATTTTTCATAGTATTAAAATACATTTTAAATCACTTACCCACGAAAGAATTTAAAGTTTTTATAAATGATATCAAAGGATCATTAAATCTTGATATTAGAGTGAATGCTGAAATGAATAATTTTAAATTTAGAAAAAAAACGTATATAATTTAGATAAAGCATTATATCATGGTAAATACGAAATTTTGTTTTAATTAAAAAGTTGGAGGCCCACAAGGTTTTACTAAGTCAGGTGCAGCATTCTTTAAATACAGGTTTCGCCTTAAGGGTTAAGGTTTATTTTCATGGTCAAAAGTTTTATTAGTTATTTTTTATTCAAAACAACAATAGAACTTGAAACTAAAACATTTGCTTTTATAATCTAAAATATTGTGTATACATATAGTATCATTTTATATGTAGTAATACTATGTAGTACTTTACTATAATAGTATTGTACTACATATTTCATTAAATAATCTTAATTTGCGTTTTTACGTTTAGCTTAATTATTTTTGATTTCCGTGAAGCGAAAATAATTGCTATTTTTTGATTTCTTGTGAAGCGAAAATAATAGTTATTACGACTGCAATTATAGCTCTAATTAGATTTTCAATGATGCAGATAGATCTATGTTTTATAAAAAAAAACAAAGTTTTCGTTTATTTTTATAGAAAAAAAAATATTTGGTGACAATACCAATTGCCAATTTGAAACGTTTTATACACAAGTAACAAATCTATTCTAAATCATTTAGTAGTAGAATACGTTTGTTATTATTATTATCACATTTAAGTTATAATCATTATTGTTTTATTATGTTATTATTCTTGTTCTGATATTTATTTGGAATATTTTAATTAAAAAACTAGTTTTTAAGTGTATATTAATATATAGCTCATATAAAATATTTATTTTACATATAAAATACTACTCAAAATACATTTTTTATTCTAAGTGTTATTATTTTTATTTTTTTCCTGTTGTATTTTTTCTTCCTTCATGTTGTTATTTTGAAAAAAGTCTTTAATTTGTGTTTTAATTATTTATTTTGTTATTATTTTAGATAGTTATTAGTGTTAGCACGGCGCCACACTCAAAAAACACCAGTTGCTACGTCCCACTGCGTTTCCCGTGCTGTTCAAACCCAAATCTATCCTAAACAAATTAAGCATTATAGCGTTATTACATTCGTTTCGATTAGGTTTGGGTTTGAACAGCAATGGACGTTCCACAACTGTATAATTTGAGCGTGACACCGTGTTAATTAATGTGGCTATTTGCAATTAATCTTAAAACTAAAAACTAACCTAAACGAATTAATCTAATGGAAGTTCAAAAACTATAATTAGTATTAGAACTTCCATAAGGTTAGGTTTGGGTTTGAACACCCAATATTTCATACCTACAGTTAGTGCAAATAGCCACATCCTATTTTATTTGATAATTTAATACATGTTTTTTGTTATTTCATTTTTTTTCATAATTTTGTTAAATTATTTATATATTTATAACTTAATATTGTAAAAACAAAATATTAAATGGAAAACTCCATATTTTTATATTGTTTTACATTTTTAATTAAATTTTTGTTATTATTTCGAGCTTATTATTTTTACATACCGTTGTATGATATACATACATATAATACATATACTTCCATATATCGTTTTTATTAGTTAAATTTTGATAATAAAATGATTTTTTTTATCAATATTTCAAGTTTTATTGTTTTTTTTTTATTATATTTTACTTTTTTCTTTATATGTATCTTTATTTTTTAAATCACTGGTGTTTTAGTAATATATATATATTATAACAAATTTTTCAATATTTTTATTATATATTTTTATAATTTTGAGTTTTTATGCTTTATTAATAGAGAACTTGCATATTAATGTATGTATGCACTATGTACATAGTATCAAGGTAAACATAATTAATACATTTTTTATTATTTTTTTAATTTACTTAACTAGCACAAATAAAATATAAACTTAATTTTGTTTTGCAATTTCAACAATATTTCATTAGAAATATTGTTGATATTGCAAGTCATAAAAAAAAATAGTAATAAAAAAATCAAACCTAATTTATAAAACGTAGCGATTAAACTTATGACTAATTATATTTTTATTGCTTACGCATATGATAATTATTATTAGAACTTACATAAAAAGTTCTGTCGGATACGACTGTTTTTAATCACTTTTTTTCAATATATTTTTCCACTTATTTTATCCCAAATTATCATATATTAAACGCAAGGCAAAAAACCCACAAATATGACCTTTGAATCACTACATTATTGCACTTTTTCTTCTTCTCAAAACATAAAATAATCCATGAGTCATGATATGTCAGTCATGCTTTCCTATTTCCATACACACATTTTAACAACAACCGATTGGCGCCTCATTACTTATACAATTAACGCAAACCTAATAGAAATCACGTTATTTATTAAACCATGCTGCTTTTACTCACTATTTGCCGTGTAAAAATTCCATGACTACAAAACAAGTCTTGATGAGTATTAGACAGTCACTTAAACTATTTTTAAAACACTGTATTGTTGCAAAAATAAGGAATTGCTTCCATAATTTTTAATATTATAAAATTAAGGAGAAGCACAAAAACACCTTCATCTTAAATTTTGATTTAAGTATAGGTCAACCTTAACCTGTTTTTGTTTTCGTAGATTTTTTTTATTTTTTGATATTATTTATTTAATAAATATTGTTCCTACGGTTGAAACCTTTGCCCTCAAAGGATGGGAAGATTATCCTGTCTTGGTCAAACCGTTCCGGAGCTGCAACATTTGTCGACAGTAACGATATGAACAACAACACTCCACTCCACAGCGAACTCATGTTGACTGTTCTTCTCGCAAGCTGTTCAATAGTTTTATATGCGAGTATATACTGGCGATAATATCATCACGCTTCTCAATAAACCATAAATTATATAAAAACCCGAGATGTCTCTTGACTATACATACACATTAATATATATGTGTATAATACACTAATGTAACAAATACAAAAAATATAATCTTGCGTAATTTACTCTAACTGTACTGAAATTGTTTTTATTAGATAAATTCAATAATTTCATATGATCATAAGTTTTTTTACGTTTGTACCGTTGCCGTCGCAACGACGGCGTCAACACGATTTTATTGCCTTTGACGTAAATTTTTGACTTCTAAGAAGTGATGCGCCCTCCAATTGACCAAAATTTGGTTTGAATATACTTTGATCAGCCCTCTTACATTATAAGTCCATAGTAATATTATTAATATTATCATATTTTTAAATCATTGTGTAATATTCAAGTGCAGACAAACTATGGAGCAATATGCGAGATACGACATCTGTCTGTACATCTTCTTCCGCTAATTTTCTTATGAAAAAAATATTTTAGACTTGACCCAATGAAAGTTCTAAAACTATTTATAATTAGTTTTAGAACTTTCATTGTGTAAATTTGGGTTTGGTTAATTCGTGTAGGTTAGGTTTGGGTTTGAACAGCAAATGAACGTTTCGCAACTGTCAAATTAAGATTCATAGACATTTTAAATTAGGATTTAATTTTACTAGTGCCTATCAATTAAATTATATTTTCGCTAGTATACATATATATCTACTGTTAAAAATGTATTTGGACTTTAAATTAATTTACAAGAAAATCATTGAACTACTTTAAATATTTTTTTTATAAAATAAAAGTAGTAGGGAAGAAAAAGCAATATTAATACATATAATTTGTTAATAAATCAATTTTAACGTTGTTTAAGAAAAATATTTTTAATATATTTGATATTGTTGTTATAAATATTATATTAAAAAAAACATTTTTTATTAATATAAAGTTCTAGCAATCACGTACTATTTGTGCAATAGTTTAAATACGTGTCGTTACTCGTAACTTAACCTGCGTTACGTAGTATTCAATTGATCTACAAAGATTGTGTTGAACTCAGGGAAGTGGAAAGAGGCAATTTTCTCAGTCTTCGTCCTGTTCGATATTCAGCCTAGCTCCGCTTTGTGCGAGCTTAGCTAAACTCTTGTGTTACAAGCCTTAAGCGATTCTGTTATTTATATAGCGAATATCCTTACATAACGAATATTATTCAAACAGCTGGAGATTTGGCAACACTCTTAATGTGCGCATGTTATTTTGGTATCTTCTAGACACATACGACTGTTCGCATTTGGATGGACAGTGTATTTCCTTGTATTGACATTGGAATCGACTGCTGGTGTCAATACAAGACAGTGGTCGTAATCCGTCAAATGCTTTGAAAAAAAGAACTACTGATGTTACTCCATACTATGCAACGTATGTTATTACTGGTTAAATTAGTTGTTTAAATAGATTTTTTTAATAGTGCGCTTTTTTGGTAAATATTGATTTTAGGGCCGCAATGGCAGTAAGCCCTTTGGGCCTGAGTTGTATATAAAAAATATTAAAAATTAAAGAAACATAATGGATGATACTTTTATGCATTTCCATATTAATTAGTGGAAGTAATGAAGCAAAGTCTTATCACTGTCGTTCTGTTTAGGAATTTATTCATTAATTATGCGTTATTTATAATTTTTGAGAAAAAATCATATTGCTTAATAATTTAAAAAATATTCGTGTAAAAAAAATCGGTTAAGTGAGTTTAAAAAACCGGTTTTAGTTTTTTTAAATGATCGAAAAGCCGGTTTGTCGGTTTTGGTTTTAACCAGTTTTAAAGCCATAATTCAGATATATACTCAGGTATTTGTTGTTCGCTTCCTAGTTCACTTTTAGGAGGTGGAGGTTAACTGGTTTTAAAATGGCGGTTTTAAAAAAATCGTAGCTCAAAAATCTCTCATAACTGGACTAAAAAAAATATTGGTAATAATAATATATTTCAATTCATAAACTTAGTATTATAATAAATATATTTTCTAATATACGAAACTTTAACAAACATCATCATTAGTACTTATCAGTAGCATTATAAATTACTGTTATTATTATACCAGTATTAAATCGGTAGCATAATAATTACTGTTAAATCTTAGACTATCTGACAAAAAACCCGTATTTTAAAAAATATCGCCGTTTTATTTTACTAAAAAAAGGATTAGTCCTAGATATTATTACTCGAAATGTACATATGGAGGTAACATGATTTCAATTCTCGGACAGTGTTGCAATTATCTGATAAATCGTATGTTACGAGAGTCAGGGTCTAATTTTCAATAATGTGCGGGTCCAAGGCGAGAAAATAACGCGAGCCACATTTTGATTATAAACTGCTGTATAAGGACTCTTGATTTTTTGTTGTTCTTTGATTTTGCATATGCAAATTCTTGGGGGCAATCCTCTCAGTCCATATTTTTTTAGCCACTGAAACTGGTTTGCGTAATATATAATACAAACATGCATTTAGGTATTTATAAATATAACTCGCTTTTAATGAGCAATTGGAACCATTCCAATAATGTATGTATAAGAAAAAAAAATTGAAGACATTTTTATATATATGTATTTATAAAATATAATCTTGTTATTCACAATAAATAAGTGTAAGTGTCCTCGATATTGAAGCCAAGAAGTGTGGGCAAACTTTGTTCCGTTATGCGCCTCTTGTGCTGAATACAAAATTGTGTGAAACTTGAACCGTATTTTGGCCAGTCACTTTTTTATTAACGTCCTTACATTATTACATTAATAATTGGTAAATGGTTAGATATGTATACTATTATATAATCATAGATTGCAACAAGTGCAAATGTAAATTATTTATTGTTATGCTATTTCATTATGATCACCGAGACATATCGCTAATATTGGCATAGATTATTTAATTAAAATAATAACTGGTTATTAAAATAAGTTTATTCACATTAGTGGTTTTATATAAATTTAATAGGCCTGTATATTCAACTATTTTCTAAATATATGTTTCTATTTAACATGATTTTTTATCAAGAAAAATCGTAAAACATCTGAGAGAATAGCTATTAATACAAAGAGCATCTCTTTTATATTGATATGTTAAATTAGTAAATAATACTTAATTGTCCATATATTGTATCGTATATACGAGGTGTGATAAAAAATTAAGACAATTTTGTTTTTAAAGACGAATATGAGGTGACGGGTTTCCAATGAGGAGACGTCCTCCCGTCGCGTCCCCAAGCGAGATCTTCCATCGTTGCTTTGGCATGGTTTTGCCAGTATTGCTACTATTAATATTGTTCCTGCATAGTTGTCTACATCAGATACAATTTAATAGCATTTCTTTCAATCCCCAAAATATTTGTTTATTTGTCAGCTCACTCAGCGATTTTCCTTCATCTTTTCTATGGTCTTAATTAAAAAAAATCGCTGATGGTCATTTTATGGTCATTTTATAAGCGGAGTTACGACAGTATCGTATTTGGCCGAATAATCATGCGTTATCGTGATGCAAAATCAAATAATTGTTTGCCAGCAATTCTGGTCGTGGTCTTAAAAATGATAGGTAAATCTAGGTTGGTATATTGTACATTGACTTGTGTTTTTTTAAGACAAAATTAATTTTGCGTCGTCAGTAACTTCATGCAGCAATTTCTCATCATTTTTGTATGCTACTATTTTTGTTGAAGATCCAGAAAATTTTGATGCTACTTGTTTCTTACCCAAAATGGTTTTATTTGTAAAACACATTCACTGTAACACATATGTAGCTCTTATCAAAATAAAAATATTTTTTAGTTTTAAATCACTTTTTTATGTATCATGTATGCATAGGTAAGTAGCTATAATTTGTATATACTTATTTACATAATAAACAAGATATTATACGTAAGTTTTTCTAAGAAGTGTTTGCTTAAAGCAATTATTAGAAAATATTTTTGGTTTTTCCATCTTGGTAATATCAGGAATCGAGTATTATATATATATATATATATATATATATATATATATATATATATATATATACATATGTATTTTTATTATTGTTTATATTTTATATTTGTAAAAAAAATATTATTTTATTCGGGTTAACCTTTAAAAGTCTTCTTCAGTCGTTAATCAACAACAGTCGAAAAATATACCAAGTGAAAGTTTTGCGGTATGCCAGGAAAGTAATGCATGACGAATCCTGATTGTTCTTGACCTCGTAAGTGCTTGCATAAATTATTTTTAACAATATAGCAATGTATTTTATGTTACAGATATATAAAAATGGACTATCATAAATTCAGCGAAACAAGACACACATCTACAATACCTAACGATAAATTTATCATACAGAATTTGCAGAGACAATGCAAGAAAATGGAGAACATTCTACTGAAAAAGCATCCTGATTCTGTATCAGCACTTATTGGTAAATTAATTATAATTAAATTAATCTCAATGCCTCTATATCTAATTATTTTATTCTAGTGGCCTCTAAACAACTTCCATTGGAAAACGAAACGAAAGCACTGCTAGAAAATAGAATAGCTTATCTAGAAAAAGAATTGAAGAGCACAGAGGACGCTTACAGGAAGAACATGCTAGATTTTCACACTAAATTGAAGTCAATGAGAGACAATTACGAGATACAGATACAAGAATTGGAACAAAACGTAGCAATTCTTAAGTGTTCCAATTCAGAGATTAGCGATGTATCAAGCAGTATCGAGTCTAAAGAAAGTTCAACGCAAACTGAATGTAAAACTTCATCGATAGCGGTTCAAACTGCTCTATCGGTCAAGATTAAGTCTTCTTCTACTAATAATGTTACTCTAAAAGAAGATGCGTATTTATTGGCAATGTTGAGAGGGTTAAACACTGAACTGTTGCAAAAAGAAAAAGATTTTGTCAGAGTGAGTAAGCAGCTAGATGAAATGAAGAGAAATTTGGCCAAAGTTCAACAGAAATCTAGAGGTAAATATAGCTTTGTTTATGTTGTTTGATTAAATAACGAATTAACAGTTTTTTTTAATGTATTTATTAGAAATACTGTATGCTCCTGTAGATAAAACACAAAATAGAAAGCTAAGTGCGAAGCCTAAGTCTAAATTCACGAAATCTTGCAGTGAAACATTTGTTAAAGACAATGAAAGTAAAGATAAGGTTAAAGAGAAGAGTGTAGCAAATGCAAAAAGTATGGAGTTTAAATTCGATAATCTACAGAAGGACTATGAAAATCTGAAGAAGAAGAGAATCGATGATGTAATTTAAATAAATATTTTCAATTCAATGTTTTAGAATAGCGATTGCTAATGAATCGTAGATAAAATTGAATTAGATTTTTATATTCTAATATCAAATTTCAGCTGATGGAACTTCAGAAAGCTCACGAAAAGGAATTGATTAACGTTAATAAGAAAGTCATGCCATTAGAGAAAGATGTCGTATCGTTAAACTCTACTGTAGATTCTTTACAGAATCAGATCATTTCTATGGAAAATAAGTTTGATGCGCTGATCAAAGAGAGGGATAATCTAAAGCAATGTATAGAACAAAATGAAGAAATAGAAGAGTGCATAGAAGATCATTTGGAATTAGACATTGCAAATTAAATATATATAAATATTATTTTTTTCTATGTAGGTGAGTTCATATCAATTAATAATAAAACACATTTGGCTATATTCATAAATATATATTTATAATAAAAATTCAACTACGCATATAATTTTTTAAGTTATATAAAAATGGATGCTATAAAATATTGTTTGTTATAAAACATGTGATTACATTGGTGTAAATCAATCTTCATATATATCTTATTTTAGTGTAAATGTATGCTATTAATAACAGGCAACGACATTCATTTAAATGTATACATCAATTTTACATTAAGACTATGGTTAAATTCGATTCACATTTTAGGTTATGCCTGATCGGTTGTTTTCTTGGCTGAGTGTTGATTTTAATCTTGTTTAACTTTAATCATCGGCATGATGTTTTGGAATGTGGAATATAGGCTGAAACACAATGAACGTTTAGATTAGCATAATAAATAACAAGATGTATAATCAGATTGTATGTAGAATTGTACCTGAAAGACTTGGATTTTGTTGCGAAATCGGTGATCTGCAAGAATAATGAAAAAATGCAAACGATCTTAACGAGCTGCATTATCATGTCTCCCATTGTGAGCTTATTAGCTGTAATTATATGCTCATGTTCATGGTCCATGCGGATTGCAGACAATATACTATTGCTCAGATGAGAAGGCTCTTTATTGAGGAAGTTGCTTCTGCGTTCCAAATTGCGAGTCTCACGATCTAGATTCCTCCTTTCTTTATCTTCTCTGATCGTCCTCTTGCTCTCGACTCGACGATCTGCGGTCAGATCTCTGTATCTCCTGGTACTTATTGTGTCTGAAAGATATCTTAAAGTAGATTGACGAATGTCATCATTGGAACGCCGTTCCGATAATCTTCGCTCTGGAAGACGCAGTTCTGTAGTGATGCGTCGAGTGGCACCTATAGAATCTCTTTCAGATTGACGACGATCCACGGTATTTCTAGAATCACTTTCGATTTGACTTCTGCGTTCTGCAACTCGCACTTCTCGAGTAATACGACGTGAAGCTAGTCTAGAATCGCGTTCAGATTGGATTCTGCGTCCTGCAACTTCTAGCTGTTGAGTTATGCGTCGAGTAGAATCTCTGGTATTTTCCACAGTGGTCCTTGAATCGCGTTTAGACTGGCTTCGACGCTCTGCAAGACGCAATTCTGATGTAATGCGTCGTGTAGCATCTCTAGAATCCCTCTCAGATTGGCGTCGCTCCAAAGAAGTTCTGGAATTACGTTCGGATTGAGTTCTGCGTTCCGCAAGACGTAATTCTGGTGTCATGCGTCGGGTGGCATCTCTAGAGTCTCTCACTGATTGACGTCGCTCAAAGTTAGTTCTGGAATCGCGATCGGATTGAATTCTGCGTTCTGCTAGACGTAATTCAGGAGCAACGCGACGAGTAGCATCCCTAGAGTCTCTTTCGGATTGGCGTCGTTCAGATGAAATTTGCCGAGAAGCATCCCCTTCGGATAAACGTCGTTCAGGCATACGCGATTCAGAAACACTTCGACGTTCTGAAAGACGTAAGACGGCAATAATGCGTCGTGTTACATCTCCAGAAACCCTCTCAGATTGGCGTCGCTCTAAGTTAGTTCTAGAATCACGTTCAGATTGACTTCTACGTTCTGCAAGACGTAATTCAGAAGTAATGCGTCGGGTGGCATCTCTGGAGTCACTCATTGATTGACGTCGTTCCACTAAGTTATTCCTGGAAACGCGATCAGATTGGACTCTGCGTTCTACAAGGCGTAGTTCTGGTGTAATGCGGCGAGAAATATCCCTCGAGTCTCTTTCGGATTGGCGTCGTTCTACTGCCATTTTTCGGGCGGCGTCTCTGGAATCCCTTTCAAATTGACGTCGTTCAGATGAAATTTGTCGTGTAGTATCCCTTTCGGATTGACGTCGTTCAGGCATACGTGATTCAGAAGCACTTCGCCGTTCTGATAGACGTAAGGCGGCAGTAATGCGTCTTGTCACATCTCCAGCAACCCTCTCAGATTGGCGTCGCTCTAAGTTAGTTCTTGAATCGCGATCAGATTGGATTCTGCGTTCTGCAAGACGTAATTCAGAAGCAATGCGACGACTAGCATCCCTAGAGTCTCTTTCGGATTGGCGTCGTTCTACTGCCATTTGCCGAGTAGTGTCTCTTTCAAATTTACGTCGTTCAGATGAAGTTTGCCGAGTAGTTTCCCTTTCGGGTTGACGTCGTTCAGGCATACGCGATTCAGAAGCACTACGACGTTCTGATAGACGTAACTCGGAAGAAATTCGTCTCTCCCCATTTTCAGAAACTCTCTCAGATTGGCGTCGCTCTAAGCTAGTTCTGGAATCGCGTTCAGATTGACTTCTGCGTTCTGCAAGACGCAATTCATGAGTAATGCGTCTGGTGGCATCTCTGGAGTCCCTTACTGATTGACGTCGTTCTACTATGTTGTTCTTGGAATCACGATCAGATTGAATTCTGCGTTCTGCAAGACGTAATTCTGGTGTAATGCGACGAGCATCCCTAGAGTCTCTTTCGGATTGGCGTCGTTCTACTGCCATTTGCCGAGTGGTATCCCTGGAATCCCTTTCAAATTGACGGCGTTCAGACGTGCGTGATTCAAAAGCACTACGACGTTCTGAAAGAGGCGAGTCAGAACTAATGCGTTCTACAGAACGAGTGTTCCTTTCAGTTGTTGATTTTCGTTCTGCGAGACGTAAATCTGAATTGATTTGTCGTGTAGTGTCTCTGGCATCTCGCCTTTCTGAGGTAATTATTCTTGTTGTATCTCGTTTGACGATATTTCGACGACTGACTTCTCTTTCAACGAAGCGTCCTTCATTTAGACGTGAATCAGATACACTTCGACGATTGAGATCTCTGAAATTCTTTTCAGAAGAACGACGTTCTCTTTCGGATTGGCGTCGTTCTACTGTGGCTTGACGAATATTTCTGGAATCTGTTTTTGATTGACGTCGTTCTTCTGAAGTCTGTCGAATAGCATCCCTTTCGGATATACGACGTTCAGGCAAGCGTGATTCAGAAGCACTGCGACGCTCTGTAAGACGTAAATCTGTAACAGTACGGCGAGTAGTATCTCTTGAGTCTCCGTTAGATTGACGTCGTTCTACCGAGATTCTTCGAGTGGTATCTCTGGAATCCCTCTCAAATTGACGTCGTTCAGATGAAATTTGCCTAGTAGCATCTCTTTCGGATAGACGACGTTCTTCTGAAGCACTATGACGTTCTGAAAGAGGTAATTTAAAAGCAACGCGTCTTGACACGTCCCTTGAATCCCTCTCGGATTGACGACGTTCCATACTGCTCCTGGAATCACGTTCTGATTGACTTCTGCGATCTGTGACACGCATTTTCGATGTAATGTGACGATTGGCATCTCTAGAGTCCCTCGCTGATTGACGTCGTTCTACTAAGTTATTTCTGGAATCGCGATCAGATTGGATTCTGCGTTCAGCAAGACGTAATTCTGATGTAATGCGGCGAGTAGCATGCCTCGAGTCTCTTTCGGATTGGCGTCGTTCTACTGCCATTTGCCGAGTAGTGTCTCTGGAGTCTTTTTCAAATTGACGTCGTTCAGATGAAATTTTCCGTGTAGCATCCTTTTGGGATTGACGTCGATCAGGTATACGCGATTCACGTTCTGAAATACGTAATTCGGAAATAATGCGTCTTGTGACGTCTCCAGAAACCCTCTCGGATTGGCGACGTTCTACCAAGGTGTTTCTAATTTCGCGTTCAGATTGACTTCTGCGTTCTGCAAGTCTGGAAGCGTCTCTTGAGTTCCTTTCGGATTGGCGTCGTTCTTCTGCCATTCTCCGAGTTGAATCTTTTTCAGAACGGCGTAGCTCAGAAACACGCTTTTCTGAAACCCTGTTATTAATACTATTCCTATTGAAATCAGCCGAAGATTGGCGTCGTTCATTATTGTCAGCGGCACGGATGCTGCGAATCCTAGAATCTACTATTACTTGCCTGATAAATCGACGTTCGGCCAAGCCAGAAGAGTCCTTGTTGGAATTTCTCTCGCGGTAGATTCTGCTGTTTTCAGTGCCGAGGTGGTATCTTGACAATACGACTTTGGTTTGAGACAGTCCAATGTTGTTCTTAGCGGCGTTTTCCTTCGCCTGGATCACGGTGTCGTTGTCCAGTCCTTTTTCATTTTTGCCACAAAAATCGCTGTTGGATGTTATAGTGCTGCACGCGTTGTCCACGAAGCTTTGCGATGGATGTATAACCAAGAGAATGAACGCACTCAGTGCGACCACAGAGTTGGTCTTCATCTTGGAGACGAAGCGAAACTTGTGATAAGATTCGATTGTTATATGAATTCACAATTGAAGGTATTTGTCTTGACACCGGTAGGAGCAGCGGATGACTGTGCAAGTTCGGAAAAGCTCAGAGCTTTTATAGGTGAGGATCGCGAAGGCAATTTCACATTCGTCTACTGAGGTGGAAATTTCAATTTTCAGGCTCCCACGCTTTGGGTCGTTATCTGTAATGACACCAGCGACAAAGCCTTGGGCGTCCTTGTTAAGTGTCCTCAAGGACGTTTAGTTGCACGAGCAATTTGTTACGGTGAAATGGGATTTTGCTCGATACGAAATTGAATTTTTGTGTCTCTCTCTTTCCTATTGTGAACGAGGTATCGCAACTGTGCTCCGGGAATTAAAATTAAATCTCGTGAGAGATTTCTATTAAAATGCTATAAATAGTTTCAACTACATTTAAATCTTGTATTCCGGTAATGGGAAATCGAACTGTTACAATTAATATATAAGTAAAATAAAAAATATTATATTAAAATTAACTTTTAAAACTCTAGATGAAATAAATAATTAGTGTCTAAAAATTAAATATGAAATAAATATTTTAACATGAGATTTTCCGGAAAATCTAATTAAATAAAAAACTAATTTTAAATATTTTAAAGAATATTTTTTATAAGTTCTTACCAGAGTAATGTTTTCATTGAATATATGTTACGTTGATATATATTAAAGTAATTACCAAATATTTAGTAAGCAAGTTTAAAAAAACAATTTCTCATTTAAGTAAAAATATTTTAAGAGCTCAATTTAACACTGATTATGCTTATGCAATTTTGGGTAAAAAGTGGGAAAAATAGTTTATGGCCGTAATATGCATAAATAGTTATTGAAACATAATTTTATTTATATATTATTCAAGTTTGGGATTTATATATTAAGAATTCTCAAAAAAAACAGTTTAAGTTATTAAAATAAATAAGCAATATTAAAATTAAATGATCAGTAATTAAAACAAAATGGTCAGCATTTAATATAAAATAATAATTATAATAAATTGTTGACTTTTAAAGTGTTGCCAGTTGCGAAACGTCCATTTGCTGTTCAAATTCAAACCTAACCTAAACGACACGTACGCTCGGAACATTTTGGCCTTAACAGTTGATGTGTCGCCCTGTAACTGTTTTGTAAAACAAAATTGCTAGTTGAGTATAAGATTTATCAATAACTAATCACATGGCAACTGATAATTTATTATGTCTACTGACCATTTAGTTATATTTAAAGACCATTTATTTTATTTTACTGATCATTTTTATTATTTAATATTAATCTCTTTTTTATTTAATTAATTATTTTAAATTATTTACTTAATAAATAATTAGTTGTCAATATAAATAAAATTTGATTCTATTTTGTAACTTGTTCTGAATTGTCATTATTCTGTTTTGTCACAGTTCTGATTTGACATGCTCGGTTATAGCATGTTCTATTATTATTATTTATTTTATTTAGCTAATATAGCTAATTGTTTATACAGTAAGCAAATTTAAAACATACATACAAAATTTAATATAAACATAAACAGAACACGTCAAATCAGAACTATTAAGGAAACCCGCTACATTTTTATTTTTGCGGATTATTCTAGGAGTATTATTATAATACAAATTCACACCTCCATACATTATTCCCCTGGCCGTATTCCTTTTCTTAAACATAAGTATCCTTAAATTATTTATATTTATAGTATTAAATCGATGTACATCTGCATTTATAATTAAATACTTATTAAAATTATTGTTATTAATCATCTTTAATATTTCTTGAACATCCAACCATTCCAATGTATCAATTATACTTCTACAACTGGTAAATCTATTTCTATTTAAAATTACTCTTATTGCCTTATTTCGTCATTTTTGCTACATCGTATTATCTAATTTATTAGGCATATATAATATCGTTA
The DNA here is from genome assembly GCF_051122295.1 of Plectrocnemia conspersa. Classification (NCBI taxonomy): domain Eukaryota; kingdom Metazoa; phylum Arthropoda; class Insecta; order Trichoptera; family Polycentropodidae; genus Plectrocnemia; species Plectrocnemia conspersa. The sequence continues at coordinate 25,059,136 of NW_028277167.1, forward strand.
CACAATAATTTAAGTGGGGCATTATAATACTATTGTAGATTTTTTTTGGTTTTTTCTTTACCTATTTCTCATCCTAGATAATACACCTATTTTTTACAATATGTAATATTCTATATATTCAACTATTTCTATAATATAGTCATCTATAAATATTTTTATATTATTATCTAACATATCTTTATAATTAATAAACAAACAATATTTTTTAACTATATTTCTAATATACCTAATTCCTTATTTAAATTAGCTATGCAATAAATTTAAGTGGCAAACAGATTTTTTTACATTTTTCTATATTATTAATTATATCATTAATTGTATATATGTACCTAAGCTTTTACCGTAATAATTGCTAATGTTTTACCTACAAAATAATAAAATTCCGTGCGCCAACAGCTGATTTAAATATATATTTAGAAATGTTAAAAATCGCGTTAAGCTCTGGGTGATTGTTTGGTTGTACCAGATCTATAGATACAGCTAAACACGAATGCGATTGTATCTCAGTTTGTCTTATTTCCCATTCGTCCAAACTTTCTCAAAGGATCGTTATAAAAGATGTGATAATACGTGTTAAGCATTTTGGTTCAAAAAATTTTCAATTAAGTCACTCACTATCTCAATTAAAATTTGATTGAATTATTGAATTATACTCATTATATTATAGAAATTATTTTTTTCCATATATTTGGTTAAAATGGTAGAAGACTTTTGATTTATTTAGTAATATTTTTTTTATTTATCCTAAGGATTTTTTTATATTTATATATATATTTGAGTCTTACATTGTCACGTGATAAGCGCAAGCCCTATGCACTACAACAGGGTAATAATCAACACAAATTATAAAGTATTTTTTATCAATATCACATGATACATATTTTTTGAGACAATACCATACTGAAACTAAATTCTGGGATTTGGTGACATATACATATGTTTAACACTTTGTATGCTAGTTGCAATGTTCATGATTGCATGTGATGATAAAATAAACTAATAGTAAAGCATATGAAACAAAAAACAAATTCTTAATCTAATGAATAATAGTCTGTTTCGAATCAACCATAATTTCGTACACATAATCACTGGAATTTTAATCGCGTGTAACAATTTTCGAATATATATTTTTTAATGTATAAACTTCTGCTGTAAAATAATTTGAGAAGTGCAAAAAATAAAACAGACAAATACGGATTAATTTTAAACCTTATTTTAATATAAGTGTGACAAATTATAACCATATCGACTGTATTGAAATGGTAAATTAAACTCCTGTGCAAAATTGTAAATATGTATAACTAGAGATGTTGAAAACCATTGTACAAAAAAAGTTTCGTCCTTGTCTCCCGCTTTTAACCGATAAGCGTCGCGAAACGAAGATTCTCGTCCCCCGCATACAAAGCGAAAACATTGCATTCATTTGTGATTATGATCCCACGACCTTCCAATTGAAAAGCAATGTTTAATATCATGCTAGTTTCGGATTCTAACTATTTATCATACTACCATAAATTCATACATCAAAGATTTTTTATTTAAATACCATATTTTCTCATTCTTTTGATTTTTAGATTTTATTTGTTAATAATATTTTTATTAAAAAAGTCGGGAAAAGTACAAAACTATGTTAACATACATAATAAATTATGTAATATATAGTATATACTTTATTTCGTTAATATAACATTTTAAGCACATCATAAATTATTTTTAATATCAGAATTTATCATATAAATAAAATTTATTGTCTCGTTTCATGAATATTACCTTCATTCTTTTTAACACCTCAAGTACTTTAATAATGAAATAAAATATTTTTAATGCACCTTAGTTTGAAAAGCTTTGTGGGGACACATGTGCTGAACGGAACTGATAAATTAGGTTATGTTTCAGTTAGCAATCTTACCGCTTCAATAGTCCAATGACGTCAATCCATTCATCAGGACACTGGGTGTGAGGTGTTTTGTCGGGAATTTAATAATATATACCTTTATTTATGATCGTTTCTATTTTTACTCTAAGACGCAGTATTTTCTTATAAATAAATAAAACAAATACAAGTAAGCGGATAATAAAATATATTTTATAAACAGTTAATACTTTAGGTTTATTGATAATCGTCAAAGTCCATATGCTCTTCTATGAAATCGATGAAGGAAGACACTTTTGTGTACACTGAAGGAGCTCCTTTGGTTCCGCATGGATTGAAACCCCATGAAACAATTCCAATCTAAAATAAAATTAATTATGATTAAAGCAATTGTATAATATTTAATTGAACAAATACTAATTCACTACTTACAATTATGGTGTCGTTGCCTTCTTTTTGGGATAGTGGCCCTCCTGAATCTCCATTGCAAGCAGATTTGCCACCAGTAAGAGGACCAGTACAAACGTTCGATCTTTCGTCAAGAGGATTTCTATCATCTTCACTTTCTCTAAATGCTTCTATTGATTCGTTGCATTCTACAAATCAGCAACAATAAATTTTAATTGATTTTAGATTAAAAATTTGATTATTGAGCTAAAATTTTAAGTAACAACCATGTAAACACAATCAAAAACCACTAAGTAAGTAGTGAGACATAACACTCAAAGTTTGTAAATCAGTGACATCTATTTTATTAAATATTATTTTAATATTCATCCTCAAATTAAAATTTTATATTAATCATTAATAATGATTTTCCAGACACGATAGAAGTTAAAAAAAAAACTAGGGTTCATATTGAATTAAAACCCAGGACTTTCAGGTATTAGTCACCGACTTGTTTATTGTGCTTGAATTATTTGCACTGTATTGTAAGAAATTTAATTTTCGATTATTTCAGTAACGTTGGACTCGTGTGAATTTTTGAATCTACGACTTTTTAATTGAAAAGCAATTACTAATGGTATATCATAAGAATTTCAGATTTTACCATAGTTTTATACATCGAAGATTTTTATTGTAACATTTATTAGTGTAGCAAACCTTGATGTGTTAAAACAGGCAACTCAGCTTCTTGCAAATACTCAGGTATTTGACTGTTTGGAGCACTTTTCTGCAGTCCCCATCCAGAAAGCGTGGATTGTCCAAATGGAGTCGAATCTGGCACCGGTAGAGATATTGGTTTGACTTTTTCGTTCAAATATAGAGGAGATCCCAGTTTCAGTACAGCAATATCATTGGGGTTGACACCACTACTTGGAAATAAAAATATATACAATTTACATATAACAAAATTGTTACAAAAAGTTGTAGAATTACCCTTTATAATCCGGATGGATATATTTTTCTACTACTCTTCTAATTTGCGCTGAAGATTCTCTGGCGTAGACGCTGTGAATTCCAGCTACTACTTCTAATGGGAATAAGAAGCTGAAGGTAGAGTCTGTGACGCAATGGCCAGCTGTTAGGATCTGTAAATTATAAAATAAATTTTAGGTGATTGTTGAATATAATTAAGCAATAGATTCCATTATATTAAAATAAGCGCGTAGCGCGAAATCTATTATTTTTAATATCATATCTTTCGGTTTACTCAAAAGAGAAAATTATACTATAATAGCGTTTTCGGTTGTAAGTAATTTAAAAATGCTATCAAATCTACTGACAAATTTTTATTATTTGAAATCATTTATAATATATCAGCATTATAAACCAGTGGTATATGTCAGTGACTATTACCTGAAAGACATAGGTTCGAAGTTTTTAAATTATAATCGTTTCTGGAATATATGTATATAAATAATTCTGATCAATCATCATAGATAGTTATTCCTATTTTTTATCCCACGGATGAAAATTATAATAATTATTTAAAATCTATTTAGGTCGTATATATTAGGTATTAAATAATATTTAATAATAAACTGCTTTAGCTCATAGATAATATTTTATATATGTATATAAAAAACAGCAAATGCAATTTAAACTGCTCTTTTTATTATTGGATATATATAAACAGTATTTTTTTAACATATAGTCATTTAAAGAGACTAAAACCTAGCACTCTACTGATACGTTCTTACGGCCACTAAACATTGATGCATACTAATTGAATGTAAGTGAAATTCAAACTTTATTGCTGTCCTAAAACATCATTTTAATGACAAACTAGGACCCGCAGGGACACAATTCGCAGAAAATTATACTAAATCCTGCCTTAAAATAATACTCTTACCCAATTCTCGTTGAGGATAGATCCACCGCAAATATGACGTAGCATCCAAAGATACCTCTTCTGCAACGAGATCTGGTAAGGATGTGAATGAGGAACTGCCTCGTGTCCTCCCACTATCTTGATGTGGTCATACGTAGTGTGGTAAGGGAAAGCTGTAAACATATATTATAAAGTTTTAGCACAGTTTTATCGCTTATGTTAGTATGTCAGTATCTTTCCAACCATTTGCAATTCCAATCAGTGCGAAAGCGAAAACCTGCAAAGCCAGGAGTTTCATTGTTGTCTTGTTGCAAATTAACACACTTATGATGATGCTCCACCATTGATCATCCGTTTTATACATTTATACAATCATTGTGCAAGTCGTTATAGGACGAGAGCTGTTTCAGATAACTGAAGAATTGCGAATTGAGTTCGATGCGGGTGTTGGATGGTACGTGATTTTTTTATATTATGTGAATCAGATTTTTAGGGTCAATGTTGCTGATATGATATCGTTTCTAAACTCTTTTCTAATAACTGTGACTCACATTGGATTTCTCTGAATAACAGAAAAGCTTTGTGAATTCAATAATCTCAAATATATATATTTTTTTCCTTATATATATTTATTACGCAACAAAAAATATATAATATTAATAAAATGCTTGAAAATATTGTTGTATAATTTATATATAGGCTTAGAACAATTATATATAAGATATTAAAATAGATAGAATTACTATCAATATAAAATATATTGATTTAATTATATTCAAATTTATTGTAAATCTTTCTTAGCAATATTTTATGCGTAATAACTGGGTAAAAACATTAACAACTAGTAAGTAGTAGTGAGACACCAGACTTAAATCAATTATAAACTAGTATTTTTGCATACGATTAATATATGTCACTAAGCACAACATAACTAGATTATATTTTAATTATTAATTATGATATCCATTCGTGAAATTAGAAAAATTTAGGAAACCCTAATCTGTTGAATCTGATGAATCGGAATTATAATTATATAATTTCCACCAATTCAGATCTCCTATGCACGATAACAATTTAAAAACACTAGGGTCTATATAAGATTCAAAGCCAGGTCTTTCAGGTATTAGTCAACGACTAACACTACTGTGGTGCTGATTACATTTGTACATTAGGGTGTCCCTTATACAGGCCAAAAATATTTTTTAAGAAATCTGATATGCATACCCTCTAAATTTATTTGTTTTGACTCTAAACGCTTATTAGTGAAATGCCAGATCCCTAGGATAACGTTAACCTGTGCCGAATTGACGACAAAGAAAAAAAATCGACGCTTTGCACCTCTTTGTAATAAATCAGATACTTATTCCAAATGTCGTGACGATTTTAAGTGTCTCTATTTCGTGTCATTTTTAAGGCAGTTGGTGAGAGCAAAATCATGTTCTATGCTTAAAAATGAAAATTAGTACTGAGTTAATAAGGTTAAATTTAAATTTTCGTGCAATTTCATCAATAAAATAAACACTTTAAACAACCTTAATCGTTTTTTATTTATATTTTCAGTATATTTTTAAAACCATGATAATGGGTCACCTCAATATAACACATTTATTGAGGTGACCCATTATCATGGCCAAGCCTGTATACAATAATAAGAAAGGAATCGAGAAAACTTTCATGAGGAGCTCCAGTTGGTATTTTACGCGTATTAATTGATCACTATTTAATGAAGAATAATATTCTAAAACGTAGGAAACACAATGACTGAAATTGCTTCTGATATAATAAATAATTCTGATTTCTCAAAACGCCTAAAGTTCACTAATAAGATAAATATAAATAATTTAGTTTAAAATCGAGTTGCGAGTTACATTAATAAAAAAGCGCAAAGTGTGAAGTTTTTAGCGCAAAGCGCGAATTATTGAGTGCATAAGGCCAAACAGCCGCAGCGCGTCTTAGATTTGACTATTATTGGTATAATTTGTAAATCAAAATGTCTTATATTTGTATAGTACATTAATGAAATCGCCATGCTGTATAATGGCAAAAGTTTTTTCTACATATTTTGTAGCCCACTCTCTTTTTATATTAAAATTAGTGTAAATATGAATGTTATATGACTTTATTGTGTGTTTTATATAAGCTCATGGAACGGAGAACAATTTCTAGTGAATGACTCAACCCTCTCTTGGGTTGTATTGACTATATTGTTCAAGTTTTTAATATTATACAATTTCTGTGTATCTATTTTGAATCATCAGTCTTCAACCGGTTTTAGTTACAAAAATTTACGCGACCACAATTCGTTTCTAATGATCTGAATTCTATCGTGAATATCATTACTTAATTTGTTTTTAATTGTAGTGATTTTAATTGCACTAGTTTCACTATTATAAAAAGAGATAATGCATATTAAAACATGACACATCAAGTCGAAAAAATATATAATCTACTATGACAAAAAACTAATTATAGCAATGGACTTTAAAATCTTAAGGAACAACTAATGATATATTTAAAACCGAGCTATCTGATCTTAGTAAAAAAATTTTGAAGTTCAGTACAATTATTTTCTAAGAATATATTATATAAAGGATATTTATTACAAAATAAACATGTTTATGTTTTAATTAAAGATCATAAATATTAATGAAAGGATAAGGAAAAAATCTCTATGACCGTGTAACGCATTGATAATTGACGCTATCTTTGATTTATGAGCATTTCAACCATTGTTTAGAAAACACACGAGTTGAATTTAAAGTAGATAGTTTCGGGAAGAATTTTAGAAATCTAGCACACGTTTTGTTCAACTCTATAATGCGATAAAATGATACAGATTAAACGCAGTTTTTATACATAACTTTATTAAATTGATAAAATAATATTATTACATAACTTATATATTTAGTTTGTTACATTAAATTTTGATAATATTGTATTAAGGCGATACATTATTTCGCTTTGGATTTAGACCAATTCGGTCGTGAATTTCTTTAGACGTTTTTGTACCAAAGTTGTATTTTTGTACTGAAGTATTCGGGTCTGTCGAAATTTGGCTGTTATTGACCTGTTCCTTTTTAGACGTATATTCTTGAAGGTCGTCCAGCTTTAGTTCTATACTTGTGATCGGTCGTCGAATCATAATCTGAAATATTATAATTGTAACACTGTTTATATTTATTTTGAATCTATCAATATTATTTGAAAATTTAAAAAATGCATAATACTAATTATTTAAGGTATAAAATATACGAAGCGAGTTATATATTCGTGTTTTAGGTTATGTTTATATTTTTTTAAATAAGTAAACATTGAATTAAAACATATAATACATAAATCAAAGCATAAATACATATTATAATAAATAAGGTGATAAAATACTAACGAATAATTGTAATTGCAAATTGTGTTCTAAGAATCAAATGTGACAAACAAGATAACGACTAGATGCAAAACGTCAAGCGCTTCTTTTTTATTAATTTGGTCATAACGTATATTTGATGGACCATAATTAATTTGTCATAAATACAGCAAATATTTAAAATGGTAATAATTAACATTAAAGACATATTTGTTTTAAATAAATATTTAGTTTGCGTGCTTATTCAAATGTTTTTTAAAATTAATTTAAAAACTTCTTAATTTTTCCATAGCAACTTTTGTAAAGCAACCTTGCACAAACTAAATGTTCTGCTTCATTTGTAGTATGGCCATCATCGTTCGACAGTTGTAGTGACGTAAGGTTCCATACGCTCTGATTATAGGAGGCGCCAGTCCACCACACTTTGGAGGTCCGTCAAACCAGTGTGTGAGAGTAATATTAACTCCTTACGGAAGCAGACAGCAGAAGATAGCGTTGACATCCCTCTAAAAGCTGCCAAAGTTTTCGAGACGCACGAGCGTTCCTAGGGTATGGAGCTATGACGATGACGATAATGCAAGCTAATGAGATCCCGCTCGTAAGCACTCAGATAATATACAAGGTAAGCTCTTAAAATTAAATAGTAATCCAGATGCCCAACCGATGGGATGAATTTGTGGTGCTCCAATACCAATGGGATTGTGTGTGCGTTTATGTTTGTTCTAGCCCTCGCATGGTATTGGAACTAAAGCTGAAGAATCAGTGCTAGACTTAATCAAATTTTTGAGGGATTTTAAATGCTACCTCTGCTGTCTATCCCTGAGAGTCCTTGCATCTCGAGAGGAGTTTACTTTGCTCTCGCACACTGGTTATGATGGGCCTCCAGCATGCGGAGGACTGGCACCCCACAAAACAGGAGTCTGGTTTAATGAAATCTTGTGAGATAGAAAGAGAGAGGGGTTAAAAATATTTACGAAAAACTTGTAACAAACATAATTTATGGAAGCCGGCAAAGAGCAAATAACTTTTTATTTTTTATTAATTTAATTTTAATACTTTATTTTTTAATAACAAAAAAGAGTATTAGCAAAATAAACAATTGCAAATAGTTATTAAAAGTAAATTTATAAATAATTAAGCCGACATATAAATTTATCAAACATTTTTTGCAAAGGCAACTCTGAAACGCGCGTCTGCAACTAGCAACATTTAAAGTTAAAACTGACAAACGCCCGGCCGCCGGCATGTTGTACTTAGAGGATTATCTTGAAAGTAATGCCTTTTCTGTTATTTTAACACTCAAATACCCAATTAAAACTTTTTTAAAACATTTCTACATAATAATTATCCATGTTTGTAAGAATGCGATGAGTTTGCATTTTCTTATTAATTCTGACCTGTCAAAGATGCTGAATATGTATGAAATGCATTATCACTTATTCATTTTATCAACGCGTCATAAAATAGTATATGTATATATTTCAAACATCAAATAAGTACAAAAATAAAGTTATTTTTTAATAAATATCGAATAATTCTCATGAGTTAATGTTATAATCTGTTTATAATTGCGAAACTAATTATTTTAAATGTAGTGTTGTGTTTTTAACTTGCAATTGTTTGATAGAAAGTCGGTTATTGTGTAACTCGCGAAGATTGATTCGGATTGTCAATAATGATGTAATTTTTATTTACAGTGATAGAGCATTTGCCTCAAGAGCTGCGTGATAGATTCACGGAAATGAGAGAACTAGACCTAGCGGTACAAAGTAATACTTGCCAATTAATTATTTTATTAATAAGTATAAATAACATTATTTTTTTACATTCATGAAAAATGTGATAAAATCTCTCAAAATATTATTTTAAGCGCAAAGCCCATTATAAATACATAAAACATTTCAGACACCATGGACACTTTGGACACTCGCGTCAAATCTTTGTTTCAAGCATGTAGAAACCCCGACGTAAACATGGAGCAAGCGAATATCGAATTTGGCGAGATTCACAAAGGTTATAAGAAAGCTCTCGAAGACGCTGACGAGAAAGTCAATCTAGCTAATGAGCTTTATAATCTAGTTGAAAGATACTTGAGAAAATTAGGTTAGTAATGTAAGATTAACTTTAATCAATTTATAACAGTCGTAATGGAATGGACTGAGACCATCATAAACCACTCTTTGCGCAGTATGCGATCCTAATACAATAGTCCACCGTTGTCATTCTTGGTTCTGCAAGAAAATGTATGTGTAAACTTTGTAGTCATCATTATAGTTACATGTACATATTATATATGTACATTATATATTTCTACTAGTGAAAATATAATTTCACTGACAGATGCTAGTTAAATTATATGCTGCTCTTATATTTAATGTAAGATTATTATTGAAAATCTTATGTTTTTTAAATGAAACTTGTTTCATACTTTGCTTAATTATTTTTTAATATGTATATTTGTTTTTTCCAGATACTGAATTATATAAGTTTAAGTGCGAATTAGAAGCTGATAATAAGGGTATAACTGAAGTTTTAGAAAAACGCTCACTAGAGCTGGATGCTCCTCCGTCTTTGAATCAAAGTTCGCAGAGCAGTCACCAGTATAAAGAAAATAGGTATATCAGAGCATATGTAAAATTGTCACAAAAGTTTCACTGATAATGTATGTGTCAATCGAAATAATCATGACTAAGAAATGTGATTAGAGAATTAGTAGAAACAATGAAACCGTGGGGGAAAATAACACTACGAGTATGAAAATTCCTATCTAATATATTTAAAAATAATTGATACTACTATACCGGGAGAACTTTAATAAATCATATTTTATAGATGGATTATAACCAAAACACAAAGATCCTCATAAGATGTATAATAATAAATCAGTAATAGTTAGAAATGAAATATACATTTTTATGAATTAAAACAAAACTTCTACATCATCAGATATAGAGTACGTCCGGAAAAGAGACGTGACAGTTGGGCGGGGAGCGTTAGTTCCATCGGCGGCGGAAATAGTAATAGATCTAGCGAATCAGGAATGGGCATGTCCGGTGGTGCTAACCGTAACGAATCTAGAGCGTTGGTAGCTGCGCCGGCTCCTTTAGCACTGTCCAGAACTGACTTGGCTATACAGGTAACGATTGTCTCGGTATGGGGTTGTATTATGTTAAACCTTAAGGATTTTAAAATTGAATATGATTTTTGCCCGCACGCAAAAGGCTGCCGTAGGACGCGCTGTGGCCGAAAGTAATACACAGGGAGCGTATACGTTGGGACACATGGGAGCAGGAACGGCTATTGCAGCTGCGGCAAGTCAAGCCATAGTCGCCACTCAACAGGTTAAACTCAATAATAAAATAGAATTATGTTGATAGTTGAACCTATACTAAGTTGGGCTAAAAGTGGCAAAGAGCTTATTTTTTTTTGTTTCTAGTTCTTAAAATAGTGACCGATATATTTAGTTTGTTATTTCCTCATAGAAGTTTAACTTAATTCCATTCGAAAAGGATTAAATATAAAGTTTTATTTGTTAAAAAATTTAAGATTTTTCATTAAAATGGCTTATTTGTATTAATTATAATTATGAATTAATCTTGAAAAAAACAGCGGGAGACTAATAATAATTTAAAATAATATAAATATATTAACGATAAAGCGTATTTATAATATAAACACGTTACAGGCTGCTGACGCACTTATGCGTTATGTATAAAAAGAATCATAAATGTCTTAACTTACGTATGTAACGATAATGAACATTTAAAACACATTAGCGTCGTTAAATATCTGGAAAGTTGCTATCGAATAATTTTAAATAGGGGTCTTATAAAAAATATATGTACATATGGAATAATTTATTTTAATTTGTTTAGTATACAAATGTTTCAGACTTCTAAATGACATCGTAACCAATGACCAAGCGGACGTCGATTGACCTTTCCCCCCCCCCTCAACACATCCTTAGAAATAAAAATTTTATGTCTTGTTTGTAAAACTAACATATATTAAAATAAATAATAATAAAAAAAATGATAAAATCAAATTTTTAAAATGCGAAAAAAACTATTTAAAAAATATATTTTGAAAACATACTTACTGCATAAAAATCGTAAATTCAGTGATAATATATGAATCTTTGCATTAATTTAAATTACAGATGCAACCTTTTCAGGCATTATAATCGACATATAAATGGAGGGAGACAATTTTCTTACGGCTTAACTTTGAATCATATGTTGAGAACTATGTTTTTTAAAATGTATTTACCACAATTGATCGATCAACTGATACAAACTCTTTATTGGGATCTGATAGTTGCATGAAAATATTTATTAGGTTGGATTTCAACATTGCGTTTTAGTTGACTCTCGTGCATGAACATAATTACCTACCTCTACCATAGCAACGTAATCGAGTAGATATTCTCTTATTTTTTGGGGTTGATTTTTGTTGCAATAAATAAAATTCTTAATTGTTAATTATAGTCAGCTTAAATTTATTTCAAAGTTGAATTTGTCAGATCAAATGATTAGCTCAATCTTCAAGGGTCCAGTCGCGGTATCGCTGACCCATAACTCTATTCTTTATTATTTTTTGAAATTCATGGCTTATATAGAGCCTTACAATTTCTGAATTTTTCTCACTTGGCGCTGTTCCTAGTTTCTGCCTTATCTTCATATAAAGGTCTGATCTGAAGCCATGAATAGCTGCAGAGTTGTAGGCAATGACTCGTGTTACCACATAATCCAATATTTTAGCAGTCCAAACCCACAATAAATATAAAAATAAATTTTTCTTCCGTCTTAAGTTGCATTTGTGACGTGCTATTTGGGGGACTAGAAAATATTCATACAATTGTTTGCAATACGTACATACGAATCAGGCGCGTGTGGTGAGATTTTTGGCTCCCTCACAAATAAATTAACAGGCACCCAAATAGCACGTTCCCAATTTACCATGTTTTTGGAGGATCTACTTTAATAAAATCTACTGATTTGTTTCTAGTATACTTTGATTTTTTAATAGAATTTAATAAAAAATTCAACGTTTCAAGTATGACTATTGCCATTATAACCCTTAAATTTAATATTAATGTTTAGATGCAACAGGGGAGGCGTACGGCGTCGCTAAAGGCGTCTTACGAAGCCATACATTCCGGCACCGGCGGTGTCAGCGTCGGCATCGGAGCGGCTGTCCTGGGACCGGGAGAGTTGCAGTTGGGCAGAGATTTAGCCGGAGCTGCCCAACAGGCTCTACAAGCTGTTCAACATCATGAGACTATAGTCACTCTACCAACCATCTCTTCACCAGTAGTCCACTCACATTCTCAAGCATCTTCGTCGTCGTCAGCAAATAGGAGACACAAAAAGTACACGATAATTTACATATGACTTATCGATTTGTGATATTAATTTAATAAATGTGATTGAAAATTGCAGAAAAACTAGCTACAGCGGTTCGTCTGGTAGTAGTAATGTTATGCTACACTCTCAGCAAACTTTGGCGTCTCCGATTAGCAGATCTTCTTCTCCGACTCAAAGGTATTGAAAAAATATAATAATACACATAGGGCAGGGCGCCTAAAAATATTCTAATACACAATACAATAGAAAATAAAAATACATTAGACTCCCCAATAACACGGTAAATTGGGGACGTGCTATTTGGATGCCCGTTACATTATGTGTGAGCGAGCCAAATGGAGGATATCTTACCACACGCGCCTGATTCGTACGTACGTATTGCAAAAATTTGTATGAGTATTTTCTAGTCCCCCAACTATATGCACCCAAATAGCACTTTACCGTGTTATTGGAGGGTCTACTGTACAAAACACAATACAAAAATGAAAACATAACTAACAAAAATTGTATTTTTTTTAAATTATAAAAACTAAAAATAGTTTTTTACTTTTGCTAAAATTAATTCTTCTGGATTTTATTTTAGCAAAATTCGCCAGCAAAACATTAATATTTAGAGATTGAATGATTTCATTTTCTATTGAAATTATTACCATTCAATTTTTCTTGACTTATGTTCGATTGTAGGTAGTTCTTAATAAGTTTAAATTTAAAAAAAGTTCATTCTCCCTTGGCAACTGATAATTTTTCTTAGAGTTTTAAATCCATTTTAGAATTGATTCAGGTGTATTCGTTTATACAATTTTGCAGGATAACAATTTCAATTAGTTTTAATTTCCTCTGCGTCTTGTCTCTTTTTTTAAGCTAACTACTTTTTCTAATAATTTACATATTTCTTTTAATTGCTAGTCCTCTATTTTAGCACATTGCTAGATTTTATACAAAAATTCGGAAGGTTCTAAAATATTTTTAAATAATTCGAAACAATTGTTGAAAATAAGACATCAAAAAAAAATTGTTTTAAATTTTATTCTCGGATCAGAAGACTCTGGTGAACGGTGGCTCTTTGTCAAATAAGTTTATTCTTTTTATATTACAATTTTTTAGTTAAAGATTAAAATTGTTTCATATCTACAAGTGCACCTAAAATATTTTTTTTGAAGAAATCTTCACAGTTGCGAGACTGTCGTTTTTTGCATTGCAGTTGTTGCAGATTCCACGCCTGTATTTACAAATTGTAAAAATGTATTTCTGTAAGCACTTTGTGGCAGATGGATCCCTAATCACATATAAATTCAACGTTGTCAAAATTTGATGCAGTTGATTCCGCTGTTAAACGTGTAACTGAATCTTTCTCCAATTTAACAACTTTTTTAAACTTTTCCTTTACTGTGCACTTCTGTGCTGTGTAGTAAATACACATACAAAAATTAGTGATTTAAAATCGGAATTTTCATAAATATTACTTTAATTATTCATAGTAACATGTAATAATAATTGAAAATTAATTTCTGAAAATAAAAAAATCATCCATTGAACAGCACAAATAGCCGAATAAAGTGCTTTAAATGGATGCCCAAGAGCTACTGGTCTACACTGGTCGCTCGCTGGTGAGTGAACAAGAGATAATGAGATAAGAGCGTTGGGCTGCACGTGTGACACGTGTCATTGAGGTCATTTCAGAGGTTACAAATCATTTAATATTTTTTAACATGCATTAATGAAATAGTATGTATATAAATACAAAAATATGTGGAACACCATATTCAAATTTATATTTATTAAACAAATTCTATAAATCAACACAACAAATCAATTTCTGTGAAGTCTTCAATAGTCTTCAGCAATAATTAAATACTCTTCATTCCACAGCTTACTAAAATTTCGGTTATTTACTGCATTTTTAACTTGTTGCTTAATTCGTAAAAATAAATCTAGCATTGCCTTCATTGTGTTCCATCTGGTTTTCACATCTAAAATGAAGTTCAATTTTTTAACTTCAATAGATGCTTTTGTAAAAAATTATTTTGTACAATTTATAACATTTTTTTTTAAATATTTTAGGCGCTTGTGTGTGCCGAACATATTTTAACACACGTCACAAGCCGATCTTGCATAAAAATCAGCTGATGCAATATGTAACCTACTTTAAATAGAACACACAAATCAGTTAAATTTGTGCCATGAAGCACGCTGCTAACTATTTCATAATCAAAGTTAATCCCTTGAACGCGGAAATCGACTAAAGTCGCTCAATTGATTTTTTTTTATCTCTGCGCAAAAATCAGTAAAAAAATTCTTTTCAAGAAAAAACTTTTTTTTGTGTATAAATATAAAATATCATTTTAAATAAATAAAAATTAAAAAATCACAACATTTAAACACAGTATCAAGGTAAAATTTGCGTTTAAAAAAAAAAATAAATAAATATTATTTTTGATTAGCGCGTCCAAAGGGTTAAGCAATGTTTTTGCCATGTATGTATATAATTAATGCTTATTTTAATAATAATTATTTGTGTTTCAGTGTTGGTAATGTTGGCGTCTCCACCGCAGCTCCTATTACATCAATGCCCCTGGAAGAATCTGTCATCGATGGAGAGTGGGCAATGGATCCGAACGAACCTCGCTATTGCTTTTGCAATCAAGTGTCGTACGGGGATATGGTCGCTTGCGATAATGAAGAGGTTATAACGCGATTATTGTATTGTGACTTGAAGAATAAAACCATATTCATGAACGTTTTCTTCCTCAGTGTCCACTGGAATGGTTCCACTATAACTGTGTAGGAATCACTGCTCCGCCAAAAGGAAAGTGGTATTGTTCTCAGTGTTTGGTCAACATGCGTCGCAGGGGGAGTAGAAAGAATTGAGTGGAACTAAATGTTAAAAACTGAAGTATTATTAATTATATTATTATGCATTTTGAATTTTTTATAATTATATTCTGTCTCTGTTGTTCATCGGATCTTTCGATATCGATTGATTATGTATTTTGTCAGATTCTTCATTAATTAAATATAATTTAACTGATAAATGTTCTATAAACAAATAATGTAATTTATTTGAATTGATCTTTTATTGCTATAATAATGTACAATTAGTAAGTCGGTCAGAAACATTTTCTAATATTTGCTGATCGATCAACGGTTATTATGTATTTTTTCTTATTTGACTGTACCTTGTATTACTGTTTAACATTTAAAACCATGATACTTGATAGTTAAATATATAAAATTCACACAAAATTATTGAAAGTATCGAAAAAATAATTTAGAGTGGAGTAAAGTATGTGTAGTTATTGATCCTGTTTATCCAAATGCCTCATGCCTCAAAACTTAAATTTATTTCATTAAGAGTTTATATGCAAAACTTATTGGGAATTTAATGAATTAGTTTGCATTTCCTCACTTCATTGAATGCATTTTGTATTACAGTGAGTTGATTTGTGCCTCTGAATAATATTATTGTATCATACATTTCATATTTCAGTAGAAAGACATTAAACAATTTTTGAATCTGTTGTCTCTGTATTTTTATCGGTTGTCTTCTGAGATTCTTTGTCATAGATATGTTTTTTTACTGCGATTCGTGAAGTCTCTTGAGGTGGAGATTTATTTTTCGGCTTTTTCTTTGAAAAATACAATTTTTTTTTATTTATAAATAGTAATTTAGAATCAAGTCTGTAAGGTCAAATTTATGGAATCCATTTGATATTACGGTTGCAATTGTGAATAAACGTAATAGTGTAGTACCTACATATATTTCTTTATAAGCAATAACCAATATCTCCTCTGCTGAAAGAACAATCTTAAAGTTCTAAGAAGATGGTATGCTCTTCTTTTATCATTTTGTATATATTTTCACATTGACTTGATTAATTATCAATGACAACTTTTGATAGTAAATCATCCAGATCAGATTAATTTGAACTTCAAATCTGTTTTTGTCAAAGTTGTCTATGAACAATTTTCATGATGTTAAAATCGGATACTTTGATAAATGATGCATCTTGTTTCAATTTTCATGTTGTGATGTCGTCTACAGCCCTCCTGGAGTTTCTCTTCTATGTTAGAAGACTTTGTGTTTATTGTAAGTAGACTCCCCAATAACACGGTAAATTGGGGACGTGCTATTTGGGAGCGTGTAGTTGGGGACTATAAAATACTTGTACAATTTTTTGCAATATGTACGAATCTTGTGCGTGTGGTGAGATATTCTCCCTTTGGCTCACTCGCACAAAGTAACGACTCCCCTATTTACCGTGTTATTTTGGGTTCTACTGTATTATAGATTATCATCTCATAATGTTTTATTTTTTCTTGATTCAGTTTTCTTATAAAATATTCCTTTTATTTATTATGGGATCATATCTGATTCATGCGGATCAACATCAAATACTTCTATATATTTTCGATCTTGGCTCAGTTGAGTTTTTCAAGTCCAGGTCTCACTTTTTTTCCTACAATGTACGTCATTCCTGTTTATTACATAACATTTTGAATATAATTTATTTTTATCCGTATTGGCATTAATTGTAAAACTCACATCGCCAGCTGTATTTAATAATATCCCAATTGTTTCCAATTTCCTATAATATTTATTCTGTGTACTTTTACTCCGCTCTATTCTAATAATTCTTTGTCTTTCCATTTTTAATATTTAGATTAATTATCGTATTTAAGGAATGATACCCATTCCATTATTGTAGATGATAAGTATCTTCAAATTATTGTGTAATGATTTTTTTATACATTTGTAACATCGTCATATTTTAACGATATGTATATTTGCATTATATGCTTGCAATCTTGAACTATACATACTTTTAAAAACTGCAACGTTACTATATAAGGAATGATTCGCGTTCCGATTAATAATACAAATAAATCTCGTTTAAATCGTTTAATGATTTACAAATGCATTTTTATTCACATATCATCTCATCGTCATTAATATATAATCCTAACAAAATTACATAACTTATCATAATATACATATTGTTACAAAAAGAGGAAATAAATAAAGATATATTTACAAAACGTAGAGAGTTGAGATCAAAATTTAATCAAGATTGTTAACTGGATTGTTTCGGCCGATATTCACACTCTACTGACTTAGAACTCTTAAGTGTCGTAACCTGACTCAGATTATTTATAAAATAATCCACTCGTACAAAATTTAAAATAAAAAAACTTATCGGCTAATACTCAACAAGGAACTAGAGTAGTAAAAGTTTTGGCATGGCGTGGTATTATTTTTCCAAATGTTACTATAATACTGTTGAGGTTTTTTGATTGTGTATATATTTCAATTACTGCTAACATATATTATTAACGTCAGTAGTACGATCGGCAAAATGTTGAATTGCTGATTAACTGTAGTCGACGATGATGTCGAGTTTTTCTGATGTAGTTTATGTAGACACTCCAGTGTCGAACCCGATGGAATCACTTCGGAAAAGTTTGGAAACAATCTGATTTCGACCGGCTGTAATATAATAATAATTTTAACATTCAATCGTATTTATGTAAATTTATTAACTACGTTATAATACTAACCACTGCTAAGGTGTCATCTCGCTTACGACAAAAGGTCATGTGTTTGCCTTTGTAAAGTGTGTCCTCAATTCTCTTTGTTAAGAGTGGTTCGTTCCACGGAATCTCATTTAAATGAGCGATGAAAGTTTTATTTCTAAATTCAAAAGGCTCTTTGATGAGTAGTTGACTTAGGACGCTCACACCTTGATCGTCTCCTTGAACAGTTGTTTCACTTAAGTCTGTTGACTTAGAGGCGAAGTCTGGAGTTCCCGAGTTCATCATTTCCAACGATCTGTAATGTAAGATTTACTTTAAGGTATATATACATAGGCGTGTTAAATTAGCACCTCGAATAATGTGAAACACTACTTTTTGAAAATTGTTTTAGTTTTGTTTACTGATTTTTAGTGCTGATTATAAAAATAACATCCACAAAATAAAAGATTAATAAAATGACACAAAATGCAATTTTAAGATATTTGTGTTTTAATGTTGCCATTATATATTAAAAATACACAAATATGAAAACTAAAACCATTAAGAAAGTATCCAATGGATACAAAAAAAATACAAGTCCTTATAGCAATATTTTCTCTTTCCTTCAAAACTTATTTTTTTGCTTTTCCTTTTGTAAAATTGCTGGGGATCATCACTTTTCAACATCTAGCAATAGTCCGCCATCATGTTCACATTTAATCTTCCTTGGTATCGCATTTCCATTATCTTTATGTATTTGTGAAATCTTTCACCTTGCTCTTTGCTTACTGCACCCAAATTTTCAAGAAAGTAGCCCAGATGTAAATGGAGGAAATGTACTTTTAAACTCATGTCCAAGATCTTGAATTTTTTCAACATATCTTCAACAATATTCTTGTAGTTTGACTCTTTTTTATTTTTAAGAAAGCTGTTTAAATGCTTTCCACGCCTCTTTCTTATTTTAGTTTCGAAATTTTCATTTTTCATTAGTTTTCTGATGTTGGGTCCAACAAAAATATCAACCTTCAACTATGCCTCTGACAAACTAGGGATTAGTCACAGATCTACTTAAAACATTCTCATTCCTTTGGCAAAGATTTATTTTTCGAAAATAAAAGTTATTAAGATATTCTATAATGAATATAATATTTGCAATAGATAAAATAAAATTATATAAATAAATCACATCCGTTTATAGAAAAAAATATAAACATATAAATCGTAACTGCCAAAAAATAATGAGTAATATAATAATATATTTCATTGGAATAAATTGGCTAGGGGTGCTCTGGCCACTGGTATAAAAATTAAGGAGGCATCCAGAAACGATTGATCAAAGACAATGATTTTCTAGACTTATTTTTCCAAAAGAAAAAAGATTTGCCGCCTGTATTTTCAAAAATATTTTTTCCGAGAATATAGTAAATAAATGATAATGAAGAAATAAATGGGACAAACAGCTTTTGTAAACAGATTTTGATCAGCGTATAAAGTATTTTTAGAAATACCTGAATGTAAAGAAGATTGTTTAAAAACTATTTATTGTTTGGAATACGAAATATGCATTAACAGACAGAAGGAAAAATGTCGCCAACTTAAGTTGAAATTTGACCTGCATATTTATTGTACTTCCAAAAATAAATGCTACGAAGACAACAGTAGTTACATCTTAATTAAATATATTTGAAAAAATATTCAGTCTTTTAAATCTTTAGATTTTTTCGCAAAATTCACAAGTTCATGTAACAACATTTAACTACAGCATATTGGTATTGACTATTTTCCTCTCGATGTTGAAAATCCTGGAATTATTTTAATCCCTAATTACCACAACATATACAAACATTACATTAGTAGACCTATTATGCTGTTGAAGATATTGGATTCATTAAAAATGTGCAATGGAACATTGTGAAGATTGAACCTGTGCTTGAGATAACAATCGTGACAGACCCATTTCAAGACAAGAATGTGTTTTTAAATTTACAGAAGCCTATTGATTCCCAACGTTTCGCTTTTGTAATAAATACAAAGTTCACAAAATGTGATATTAATTAACTTGAGAGATGAATGTTTCTCTCGTGGTAAATTTTATGTTGCAATATCACGAGTAAAGCATCCAAGATCTATATGCATACATATACCAATATATGAAACTAATTAAGTAATAAGCATCGTTAAATGTTAAAGGATACAATAGAACCAAAAATAAATATTTAGAGTGATATTTTATTATTGTATTGTTCAATAGAGATATTTATTTATTGTTAATTTACTCTTCCAACATCACAGGCGTTAGCCCAATGAGTTACAGTGGGGTAAATCCAAACAACAACTTCTTAGTAAGTAATGAGACTCGAGACTAAAATTAAAGTCTGTAAACTAATGACATTAATATTATTAATTATAAATTATTATTACAGTTTACAATTAATATATGTCACTCTGTACAAAGTAGCTCGATTTTATTTTAATCATTCAACACAATATTTATCTGTGAGATTAAGAAAATCTCAGAAAACCTAATCTGTAATGAGCGATTGGAAATATAATTTAATAATAATCACTTAATCCGATCTCCAATACACTGTGGGATTCAAACTCAGTACTTAGTTAACGACCTATTCCACTAGTATATCATGCTGAATATTGTTATAATACTTTCTGAATTATTCATAAAAGGCGGGACATAAAAATCTGTCTTGAAATATTAATCCTAATTAATTATATCATATTTACCCTGAAGCCAAGAACATGTTTTCGACGTCCTTCATCTCGATAGAGTAAAACTCTTTCACTCCAAAAGTCTCGAAGAACTCTTTAACAGGCGTCATAGAATAGCATCCGGCTAACGGTATTCTTGGATAATGCAATATAAAAGCCAAACACATCTCTTGTTTTGAAGAATATCCACCTAAGGTCGGTCTTAGCCTTCCTTGAGTATTATAAGTACATTCGGTGATCAATGAATCTCCTGGCAAAACATTACGCTCTTCTAATAACACTCTCGATTGAGTGTTTTTGTTCTGTTCGTTATATTCATCCTGAAAAGAAAGCATTTATGTTATGTAATTCATTTTAATGCATAATTAATCATATGATGATCTTACTTCTGCGATCTTTGGAAGTTCTTCTCCGTTACGGATATGTCTTAATGCAAGTCTTCTCTTGGCACTGTGAGCATGCAGTAGTACGGAAACAACATTAATGCCATCTGGAGGGAACATCTATAAAAATAAATACATAATTTAGAAGTTTGCCTTTAAGCTGAAAGTGATAACTCTGACATCGGCATTTCAGCTGAGAATTATACTTACAGCATTTGTACAAGGTTCTGCGCAGTATCCGGCTGAACGATACATCGGTTGATTCGCCGGTAGGACATGAAGCGCCGATATAGTGATACCGCTTACCATCACTCCAGCATCATGAGGACGTAGTTCATCAGTGTAATAGATTGTCAATCCAAAATCATCTACGACTGTTTTTTTTTATCAATATTATTAATAATTTTTTCACATATGTATATATGCATGTAGATATATAAACATAATCCACTTACCATTTTGTAATAGCAAATTTTCATAATGTACTTCCAGCATGTAGTACGTTACAGCATCCGGCCCGGCCAATGGAATACCGACGTGTTCAGGGAACATTTCACCTAAAGTGGATAGATTTTATTATGTATTTGTAATTGAAAGAGATTTGAATGGTAATTTATTATTGAAAACAAATTGCGACAGATTATTCTGCTGAAAAGTCCATTAATGGTGTAGCGTATTAGCATAATTAATTAGGTTGAATAAATAAAGCCAGCGGTCAAATGATTAAATAATCAAACAGCGGTTCGCCTATAAACTTGTATTTGTATAACATTTAAAGTTCAATGTGTTTATTTAATTATATTGGTGAAAATGTAATTTATATAGCACACAAGTACATTACATACTTAAATAGTACAGAAAAATAATAATTCCCACTAAAAAAATCAATAATAAACTAAAAAATAATTTAATTTATAGAACATTTTTGGAAGACACATGGATTTGATTTGGATAATTTTTGTAGTGTTTCATACTTTGTATTGCTAGAGTAATGTAAACATTTATTCTTTATTTTTAATACAATAAAATGGAAAAGCTTGAGCTTTTTTTGTAAAATATAAATAGAGGTAGGCTTTTAAAGTTCATTATAAAAAGAATAACAATTCTATAATAGAACTGGATATTTAAAAATTTGGAATCTTAAAAAAACATACATAAATTACGGCATAATATGAATTTATTAAAGTAAGCTTGTAATTTTTTCGCCGTAAAATTAATTTAAGAAAAAGAGGGGGGGAGACAAAGAGGCAATTTTTCTAAATGTAAATACATATATATTCACGATTATTATATTTTTAGATTCATATCACATACCTGTAAATGTTTATAAACGTTAAGTAAAACGTATAGCTATAGTGATATAACATATCTATACATTTAATGTATAGATATATTGCTATATGAAAATAAATATAAGTATTTAAAGTTAATTAATTTTTTTCCCAGGTTTTTCTCTATTGTATCATTGTTTACATCTAATTACATCAATTGGAATCGCAAACTATTTTTTTTAATTAGATCGTCATTTGACGTGCTATGGCCTAATTAAATAATAAAATAAAGTTCTATTTCTCTAAACTGCCGATGTAGCAAGTGTAGCTTTTAAAAATATATTTTTGTAATAATAAGTAATAAAGTCGTTCTCATAGTCATTATTTTTTCTAAATAATTACTTAGCATGAAATCTAAAAACTATCTAATTACTAATTATGCGAATCGTTGAGCTCTCAGGCGTGCTATTTAAACGCTATTTTCATTTTATTAAATTACAATATAAAAACTAATTAGAAAAAATATATATATTATGAAACAGATTTTCAGTCAATTGCTTGGCTATTGAATCGTTTATTTTGCGTAAATATATTAATATATGCATAGCGAGATGGACGCATAATTGACGGTTAAGGCTCAGGTTAAAAATGAAAACGAGCAACAACACGATAAAAATCGAGCATTACCCGTGCGAAAGTTCATAATAAAATTAGTATTCATAATATTTTTTTATGATATTTATTTTACTGCAGCTAAAATAAAACGAGAGAAAAATATAAATATTTACCTTTAGAACCGACTGCGCAAGTAGCAACAGGGGAAAGACACTGTGACCATTCTCTGGGCATGTTTAGGATATTTGTTGCGTTCATCATTGCCCAATGATCCCACTGTCCATTATCAGCCCCAGCTTCTATGGCGCATTCGTACAGAACAGCATGACCAGCTGTTCCGAATTTTCCCACTGGACGGTAACCGACAATGTGATGCTTCTGGGCCAATGGTGGCACTCTAAAAATCTTGACCCAGAACATTGTAGGTACAAATTCTGGTACTTCCAGCTAAAATTTTTAGTTAAAATATGTTAGTTTGTGTACAATTAAAAATATCACGAAATAGATTATCGTTTTACATTTTTGAAGACAACGTCCCATCTCTTATACTCAGTCGAGTGTGATGAACCAGGCGCCGTTGCTTTGGGATTTAAAAGCCTCAATTTTCTGGAACCTTTCCAACCTTTCCATCCAGTGGCCATAGGATTTCCTTTTCCGAGAGTCCATCGTACATTAACAGCATCCGACTGTAATATAAATGATTTATGTATATACATTTACTGTTTGGTTAATGCTTCATTAACCATTTTTGTTATTATTCAGTAAACGATTGGCGTCATTTTGAGCAGGAGCCAACTTAGCACAGTATATAAGAGGCGCCTCAAATCGAATAACGTAAATCGAAATTAGGGTCTGAAAAATCAATTTTTCATAAAAAATTCCATTTATAACTCTAAACACGTAGCTCGAAATTATTTTGGTCCCTTGGGTAAAAGTATCAATATATAACTTAAAATATAACCCAGCTAAAAAAAAGTCAAAACATTGATATCGAAAAAAGATTTCATCCACCGTTCAGTTTATGGTTTCAACGCCGTCTTTTCAAGATTTTGTAATAATTTTCGATTAATGTTTCCTGGTTCGTCCATGTGGGCAGAGAGGCTGTAACCCTCTCAGTATAAAATAAATGTTCTTGTTTTAAATATTTTTATGTATGTATGTAACTCAATCAACTTGATAAATTATTTTTGTTTACTATGTATATATTGTATATATAATATAGTAAATATTTTAGTTTTATTAGGGAAATTTTGTTCAATCTTTTAATTTTTATTGCTGCAGTTCCTCCACTACAAATTCTTACGGCTCGCCATTGAATGTTTCATATAAACATAACTTTGTATGGCCAGCCTTAAATTTGTTAAGACCACTAACGTCACTTTAATAAACAGTTTTTACATGTTTGCTTCTCTAATTATAAAACATAAACGTAACAGTGCAACTTACGTTGATCGGAGCATCTTGCGAATCGCAAGTGTCCAACTTCCTCTTGAACTCGGCAACTATATGGGTGTAGTTCTTCAGAGCGAATAGCAGTTGGTAGTCGTTCGAAGCGTCAGCGACCGGAACGCCGTTTATCAGGTGGCAGTCCTATAATAAACAAAAACAAAATTGTTACAAGATCAATCAGAATCATTCCGTAGCGATTTAACGCTTTGGTTTCGCCATCTATCTAATTTCACACGAATTTACCGGCACGGCCTAGACCTTGCGAATTTTTGAGGTTAACGACTCTTCAATATAGCATAGCACAAAAGTCGACGCGTTCATGTGAACGCTCCCGGGAAAACAACAGTAACGATACAATGAAACAATGGGGGCGGGCGACTCGCTTTTTTAAATGTTTAATTATATTGCAGTCCCTTGCGAGTTTTGCGAGCGCGCGTTTTTTTCCAACGGGCAACACCGATGCAAATTGCCCGTTGATACGATTTGTTATATTGTGAGTTTATATGGTTATGCTCGTATCTGTGGCTTGATGTAAAAACAACCAATATCATTTTTTTGAGGTAGTATACTTTTTATCTGACAACCAACTAAAAGTCTATTATATACCAATGACAAAGAAATCAGCGTAAAATTCATATAGTCAATGAAAAAACAAACAATTTTAAGATTGGTTGAGATAAAAAAAATGGAATACGTGAATAATAAAATTAAAGTACTAAAATTACGTACTACACGTTATTTGAACAAATTAGATTTAAAAACATATTTTTCATTATTAAAACTTAGCTTTTTTAGCTTAGCTTAGGATTAAGATTTTTTTATTAAGCAAACATTTGAAGTATTAAATTTTTATGAAAAATAATAATAATTAAATGGCCGCCTCTTTTGCAGTAGCCGAACCTTTGATGTAATATATGATGACTTTTTCGTACATTTCTGGCGGTATCTCGGCTATAACATCGCGGATAATAGTTTTTAGGTGCTCCAACGTTTCGGGTTTGTTGGCGTAGAATGTTCTGTAGAACAATTCAAAAATGTAAACGCGTTGAGCGGTGGTAAAGCGATCTATTTCGTAAATGTGTTGATGCAAATTAACATTTTACACTTTGAACAAGCGTGATTATTGACAGAATTCTGATTTACAGTGCTGCCAACATAGAAAAATCTAATTAGATAAACCTGTATACATATAGTCAATAGTAAGGAATGTATTATTGACTATATATTTATATAGTCAATAGTACAGGTGTATATAGAATACAATACACACGGTTTCACAAATAAATTTATTTTTGAAATAAAAATATTTTACATATTTTTTAATTTGATATTTGAAATAAAAAAAATCTCAATTTTCGAAATCATATGTGATGAGAATATAAATCTTCAATTATTTTTCAGACTTAATCGTTCATTTACTCGAGAAAATATACCACTTGATAATTTCTTTCAATACAGAGAATAACTTCAAAGTTCTATATTTATTAATCGATCGCTTATATATATTATTTAATTAAAAAAAAAATTTTTTTATTAATTATTAATTACTTTTACAATTGTAAAACTTTTTTAATTATGTAAAATATGCAATTTACAATGCTGGGCAAATTACTGATCAGTGAGGGCGGCAAAAGCAAAATGCTTAATTTATTATTTGGCATAGTTTTTGATCAGATTGAACTTATTAAAACATAATTTTTGTGTCTGAAACAACAAATATAAAAATGTAAAATGAATTTCATAAATTTTGCGACGCACACCTGTTTATGAGATGAGCGCTTAACATTAATAAATGATGGTTCTTCTCAACATTTTGTTTTATGAAACGAACGATTCTGCGAATTTCGGTCATAGTGGACACGGCCGATAAACATTCTATTAATACATGTTTTTCTAAAGTGTAAAAGCATTTTTGTTGTTAAGAAGAAGCGTCTCATTGTCTCGCATTTCGAAACAACCATAGACCATAGATTTTGGAGAGGTATATTGAGAGAAAATCGATTATCTGTGTTGCTTAATTATTAAATATTAAGATCAACAAGATAATACAATATGTAGTTAACGATAAGCTTAATGCAAATGTGAAATTAAACTATAAGTTTTTTTAAGATGACTATGAAAATTATTTTTATATAAATATATATTCTTTAATGGCATGTTATAAACTTAAAACATGATTCTGCAATTAAAAATGGAAAGAAAGCTGTACCAGCGCATTTGTTATGCGAAATTTCTTCACATGAAGAATTTAATAGGTGCTGTCACATTTTTTGCGAGCGCATAAAAATCGCCATAAAAACATAATAAAGGAGCAAAACGCGCGAGCTATTTCCGGAGGCGTTTTGGTACTAAATGTAGAAAAAAAGTGATGTTCGACTCGGCAACCAAAGGTTGCTTCGGCTGATGATACATACAGACCTTATGGCACACGTGCGTGCAGCTGTACGAGGCAGGTGGTTCTATGGCACCCTTTGTCGTTTCGAATTAACGTTTTTGTTGACAGGGCTGGCGAAGCAGAGTAAGTACATATACAAAGTAAGAAGCTTCTAGATTTTGCTAATATTATATATATATACTGTATATATAATACCTCTGTTTGCTTGTCTCTTCAAAACTCTAGAATTGAACACTATCGATATACAATAGAACGTTCTGGTGTTAAACATGATATGAATTTAGATTCTAATGTATAGAACCTAAATCGAATGGATTTAAAAAGGTTAAAATCATCGGTCGGCGGAGTCCGACTTCTCCGAGCCCGTGTGAACGTCAGTTTCATCACCTGTTCGTCTTGTAGCAAGCAATAATTTATAAAAATAAATATCCAGGTTGCTAATTAAAATTAAATGTAAAATATGACTAGTGATAATATTAAAGAATGCTATCAGTATCTATTGATAGGCACTAAGCACATACATACAAACTGTGGATCTTACTTGAACAAAGAAAAAATTCGCTGTCCAAATATCTATTGGTGGCAAATAAAATTACCTAATTGCTTTTAAATCTATCGTTTCGCGGTTATGAAATCTGTATTAGTCAATAAAATAGAATCTGGTTCCGCCCAGAATTATTAATATTGGTCAGAAGGAACACTAGATTTAAACGCAATTTTCAAGGGCATATAAGCCATACACAAGCACTTACTTATGCCAATTTATCTCGAAGTAAATAAGATCTATAAAATTTAAGTCAATTACAAACTGTATATAAATGTAAAAATAATTTATATAAGAACTTTGTGATTATAATTATTAAAATAATTTATTAATATTAAATAGTTTAGGAGTAGAACTAGAGAACTATATACATTTTCAGTGAACAAATGTTTAGTACCCCTGACACAAAAAAAAAGCAACGCGTGCCTCGTCAACGCCAGATGCTTGCGAACAATCGGCGACACGAACAAGGGCAACTGCGAAAATTTCCTTCTCTTTCATATATCAATCTTTAGAAACGCTTCTCTATAATAAGTTTTGCTAAGTACATCTGAAGCCTTTCGCGAACCGAGGTTATACGTTATACAATTACACACACGTGAATTCAAACCCTTCAATGCCAAGGCAACTAAAATCAATTCTACAACATGAACACAGCAATTTCAAATCTAGTTTAACCAGCATACTCTGATTAGGAAAATTTACACACGACTCCTCCCTTTACGTTCGGAAACTTCTACTCAACGTGCGAAACAATGGCAAAAGCAATTTACTACATGCACCGAAATAATGGTGCACGTTGTGACGAGAATGCTTCATTATATTTGACTAGCAAAGGTTGAAATACAAATGAAAATTTGCAGTATCTAGAATGCAAATGTATTCTAAACATATATTTTATTTATTCAATAATCAGAAAAGTCACGTAAATCCACAGTTTATAAATATAATATTAACTCCCTTAAGTATAAGAGCTTGGTTTTATTAATGTTATTATTATTTAAAATTATATTTAAAGCACATATTATGTTCATACATATCTTGTAATAATTTCAGATATATTAGTTTATATATTATTAAATAAATATTTATTTAAAATTTTTAATTATCCGTTCTAAGTTGAGAAGCGTAAGTCCAAAGCGTTACAACGGAGTAAATTTGTACCAGTCAGACATAATAAATATTTACAAGTAAGTATTCACCATCAGAATTTTCAATCTAAGAATCGGTGACGTCTATATAATTAATTATACATTATTAAGTGTATTATAATTTATAATCAATAGCTGAGGCCGGTTTTTAATATTATCACATTTTTATATATAATATAATTTTTAGAGTCCGCTGCCGCGATTCGAACCCGTAGCCTCTGGGTTATCATTTAAGACCTTACGGACTTCGCTATTCCGATCTTAAATATAATAGAAACATTTGTTGCTTACTATTTTTTTGTACAATTTGAAAACTGTTTTTATAAAGCTTAATATAATACAAGTATTTGCTATTGTAATGCTTTTTTAAATTTTTTTTTAATTTTAAAAAAAATTTTAATTTTTAAATTTAAATAAAAAATTTGATTGCATAGCTTTTTAAAGAAATGAGAAATGCAATGTAATCATTGTAGCGAACAAAAGGCATATAATACAAATAGTTGGGCGTCACTAGTGGCTGCAAAAATACTATGATTTAATATAACAAAAAACACAATGCTAATGAAAAATCAATTAAAAGCTTAAAAGTAGTAAATATTCATGAATATAAATGGTTATTGTATTTATAAAATAAAATCAATGATATAGCTTAAAGACTAAAAAACGAGATCTGATAATATAAAAGTAATGTTGTACAATGTAATTATTTTCAACGACAGGTGAATTCGTGTCTGTGCAAATGTTGTAAAATGAACGACAGGTGATGCATAAAAAGTGTTGCGTTTTTATTGATTTCTCCAGACGGAGCATATGGTAGGTGTTGTATTTATCCTATATATGTATATTTGCTATACAACATTATATAGGATACTATTCATTTTTTATTTAGCCTCCAACATTTTATTTGGGGTCGGAAAGCTGCTATTGACAAGGGTCGCGCGTGCACCATTTTTATTTCCATTACATCCAGATAAAATTCCAAGTTATAGAGAAGAGGAAGTTTTTAAATATCCCAAAAGGAAAATTGAGTCAATACAAGCAATCAGCGCAATTTGTTGTTTTAAATTGAATGCAAAATTGGTATCTGAAGCGCGTTTTATTAAATTAAAGGATATAATAAAGAGTAAAATCTATTTACCAACTTGACCCATTCGGAAGCTTTCCCGAAGGGAAAGATCTGTGTTTATGTATAGACAACCGTGAAAAAGGAATTAACAATAAGACTGGCAATATTGGATTATTTATAAGATATCAGAGAGATGACAGTGGGAGGTAATATTTCATATACAGTTGATATCCAATAGGTTTCGGAAGGTCTTATGCTATTATTTATTGCCTCGCATTGTTCCGCTATTTTGTTGTCTTCATGAATCATCTTCATGACTCAACCGTTTTGTGAATTAAGATACACGTGAGCTTATGTACAGAGCGGCGCGTAAAAATATAAATCGTATGCTCTTATCAAATATAGAAATATTAGTGAAATAATCAAATTAAATTGAAAATACTCTCAAAGATAAATATAATTTAATATTTTTATTACCAACGTGTTTGATTTTAGACTGTGTTTAAAATCTTTGAGTCAAATTCA
This sequence comes from Plectrocnemia conspersa, assembly GCF_051122295.1. Lineage (NCBI taxonomy): Eukaryota > Metazoa > Arthropoda > Insecta > Trichoptera > Polycentropodidae > Plectrocnemia > Plectrocnemia conspersa. The sequence goes on from NW_028277167.1 coordinate 25,089,645, forward strand.
ATATTTAAGGTACATAATAATTTAAAAAATAATAAATAAATTGTTAAAAAAATGTTTTAGAAAAAAAGTTTGAGAGTCGGCGAAACACTTTGAATGTCGCTTGTGAACATATCCGGTAGGCATCATAAGATTCCCTATCGAGCTCGACGGTTTACCGTTACATTATAATTAGAATCCACTACTATTTGCCTCTCAGCCACACACCGTGCGGGTGTTACCCTGCGCTTCTAAAGAAATATTTACCATTTTATTTTTATTATATAATAATGTTTTTTTCTTATATTAAATATAAATATTTTATTGCTTGAAACAAAAATAGTAGGAATACATTTAATAATGACTATAATAATTATATTAATTTAAAATATCGTTAAAATTCTGCACAAAATTAAAAAATAACAAATACATAAGTAGTGAAATTATGGTATGAAGTTAGTGGTATTGTAGGTTAATCAAATTTATTCATTTAACAATCCAGAACTGACGCCGATCCCTTAGAAATAAAAGTGGGAGTGGTGTTGCATGCAACGAAGAAAGAGATAAAGCATGCTCTTTCGTGTAACGGTACTTCGTCCAGATGACATGGGAATCTTATGAAGCATCCGGCAGACGCCAAGTCAAGAACGAACTGAATTCGGAGAAATATTGTGTCTAGTTGTAACGTCATTTTTAAATTCGGATCACAATATTTCGTTATACTGAGATAAGTCTTCGTTATAATGAAAATATTTTGTATGAAAATTTTTCGGGGACAAATTGAAGATTCGTTATACTGGGAATTTCGTTATTTCGGTGTTCGTCACTGTATATAATATACATAAAAAAATCATATAGTTTTGCTTTTATTTTTAATTACGTTATTGAACATTCACTATCATAGTTTATCTGCTATAGTTCTCTGTTCCATAATTAATAGTTTATTATAGATTATAAAGGACATTGTTTCGGCAAAAAATGTGACTAATTACTGCTTTTAATAGTACATTTTGACAATGTTGAATCATATCTAATATATCTTTCGGTCACCCTGTATTGTCGATTTATTATATATTGAGATTATTTTAACTCTGAAAAGCATAACGTCCATTATCCACAACATAGCACAAAAAAAAGATGAATCACCTAATTGCACTGCGTCAGACTCTTCATCTTCAATGCGACAGTCGTATATTTTATAAAGACAACAAATAAAATATTTGCCAGACAGATCTATTAGGCATCTGTCTCACGTCTTACCACAAACACAAACACTGTTATGGTCTTATTGGGGAATCATTGATCACAGACGATTGTGTACACGAATTGAAAATTCCTTTGTCGTATTTGAATAATAGACAGCGATGGTAAGAAGTTGAGAAACATTAAAATTCAAAATGCACCATGTAACATAGATTGAATCGTAAACGAGATCGATGGTATTTTTGGGAGCGGTTCCAGGATATGCCCTTTCATGGGGTTGTCTACTACGGTGGTCCGAGATGAATGAATAAACACTTTTTGGTGTCATTTTTTATATTTTATTATGTTAAGTCACATACTGAATGCTACACATAAATAGAATGGATAGCAGTTGAATCGAAAAGTATGAGAGTAAAGCAATCTATTGTAGTACAATACATATATATTTATATAATTTAGATATTAATCATTAAACATAAAGTTATTTTTTTATTAGCATATGATACGCTTATTTTATTTACTTTTATATAAATTTTTTATATCAAAGAAATCAATAATGCTGGATAAATAACTACATTAGATTTCATTAGATGCCTGAATTTATGCTTAGCGCATGAAGTTAGTCGCGAGTGAAATAATATTATATTAATGGTTACAAACTTGACTTATTTTATTACATATTTTTGTTAATATTTTTCTACATATTTAATAAGATATTGTATGATTTTATAAAAATAAAATTTAAAGTTATAAATTAAAGATACCTATTATAAATAAACTACTGTTTCCATGGGTAATAAATATAGAATAAATAGTTTCAGTTGCTCTGTACCTTTAAGCATGTAAAAATATTCTCACTTAATATGTTTTATGATAAATTGTTTTGACAGCAATGATGATGATTGTAAAATTTATGATATTAAAAATATAATAATAAAATCTATTTCATTTTAATTTGTGATTTTAAAGTCACGATGGCATTTCTATAAACTCTACAATCTTTAAAAAATATGTACACAAAGAAGTATAATAATTGTGAATCGCTTTTTTTTTGCTATGAAACTACAAAATTTTTGGCACGTAGCTTGATTTTATGAGTGCAAAAATCGAATTGATTAGTGCGTATCACAAAAAAGTTGCATTAAAAAGTTATTTTTATCGATTTCCGATTTTAAACTCATGATGAAATTTCAATACCATTAAAAAAAAATTACACTATGAAGCTAAAGGTTGTCTTATGTTTTATCTATTCTGAGAATAAACACAATATGGTCTTAATTTATTTATATTATTATAACTAATTTTTACACTATGAATCTTAAGGTTGTCTAATGCTTTATCTATTCTGAGAATAAACACATTTCAATTTCGGTGGATCCAAATTCCTCAATAGCAAAGTTATTGATCTTGAGACTAGTTTGTGCTGTGACTGTATTTTTTATATTATAAAAAATAAAAAATAATCACGAGCTACCTATCAAATTTCCGAAAAAATATGCATATTTAAGCCCTCTTGGCTATTTTATAATAAAAATTTTTTTTTTAATAAATTCGAAAATATTTTTATTTTTTATATTTATTCTATCTGAAAATTCAGATCAAATACCTAAGGAAGAAGCAAAGAAGTGTCATAAAAGAAAATCTAGAATCTATCCCTAAGATATTTTTTTTAATATGTCATTTCAGTTATGAAGCTCAATTTTACAGTTGAGAAACGTCCATTTGCTGTTCAAACCCAAACCTTATCTAATGAAATTTCTAAAACTAATTATAGATTTAGAACTTTTATTAGGTCAAATCCAAAATACAAACTAAGCCAACTCATCTCTCAGGGGAAAATAAGCGGAAGAATAAGTACAGACAGATATCGCATCTCAGATATTGCTCCATAGTTTGTCTACATTTCGATATTACACTATGTATTAAAATTATGATGGCTATTCTTACAAATATTACCATAGACTTCTAGTGCAAGAGAGCTGATCAAAATAGATTCAAACCGAATTTTGGTCAATAGGAGAGCGCAAAAACAATTATCACTTCTCAGAAAGCAAAAATTCACGGCAAAAGCAATAAAATCGTTTCGGCGCCGTCGCAGTGGGAACGCTCGGTAACGAGCGTTCCCACTGCGATGGCGACGGCACGATTTTATTGCTTTTGACGTGAATTTTTGACTTCTGAGAAGAGATAATTGTTTTTTGCGCTCTCTTATTGGTCAAAATTCGGTTTATATGAGCTTCATTTAAATCTCATTCATTGAAAATCGTTATATCGTTAAAAATGACGTCATATTTACGTAAAAATAAAGAAATACAATGTTACGCAAATTGTACGCATAAAATCTGCCGGAACGCCGTTCCACTGCGTTACATGACAAAAAAGCAATTCAGGCTTTTCTAGATTTTTTCAGGAAGATGGGGGGGGGGGGCAATCCAAAAAAATAAAAAACAACTACATTCCTTGTTTTTTTTTAATATTTAGATTTTATTAACATTCATAGCATCTCATCAAATGACATGCATTTTTCTGGCCAAATTAAGGAAGGGGGAGATGCCTCCATCTGCCTTCCCCAAGCGACGTCGCTGTATCCCACACTCATCACTAGTGTTTTTTATCGAGAATTATTTCTCGAGAAAAGTGTCTAATCGAGAATTTTCATTTTTTTATTACATAAAATTAAATTTGTACGAATATTTTTAAAAGGTTTACATCTACTGCCTTTTTATATCGCTGCATAAGTAAAGGTGGGTTTATGCCTAATATTTTAATAGGGTTCTGGGAATGTCGAAAAATTGTTTACAAATTTTAATACTTATATTTGAATAAGTAATGAAATAAGACACTTAGATATTAAACCTTTCCGAAGGTGTTCGTGGCAGATGTTTGAAATAATGCATACTTTCTCGGAAGAACGAAAATATTTGAATCATTTGCGAATTTGCGATTTTCTATCACTCTAACCGGCCGGCGGATTTATCTTTGCTTTGGTGATATAATAATCCGCTCCGATAAGAAGAAATTATGCATGGGAATCGGCAGAATGCAAAACGATTTTGGGTTATTTATATTTTTCGATAACCCAAACAGTTTTTTTATTTTGTTTTTGTAAAATAGTAAGAGCTGCTATTGCCTATTGTCTCACGATTATTATTGACAGCCAAATGGGTCTTAATTTTTTTGTTAAAACAACTGGAAAATATAAATTCTGAGCTAAACTCGAAATTTCAACGGGAAATTGAAGAGAAATGATACAATCGAAGAAACCAGACATTGATGATTAATTAAATATTTAGAAAATCCAGATTCATTCACCAGTCAAAGAACTATGACTTAGTTAGTTATTCTTTAAAAGCAGAAATAAATAAATCTCGCATAAAATTTTTTTATGCGATTCGTGGCATAGGAAAAGCTGCTTTAAATTGAATTTCAATGATATTAAAGTAAAATGCTTGACAAGAATTGAGTTCCAGCACCATTTTTGTTTAAATAAAAGCTTTGCATGTATGTAGTTCTTTAAAAATAATTCACATCACAAAGATACATATACATATGCTTTCAGCATAAACGGCATTAGTATTCGGTAGCGTAACTTTGGAAAATGGATTCGATTTTGCGACGGTCATCAGCTCAGAGGTGATGGCTTTTCGGATGCTATTCATCAAAGGAAGCAAGCTTAGAGAATTGACACCGTCACATCAACTGCTGATAAATCAACCATATGAGAAAATTGCTTATCTGTGGAGTCGCGTCAACCCTCGTACATAGAGACACGTTTGATATATTGATTTTTATATAAGATAGATTGGTAGCGAGTAATTTCGTACGAGCAAACTTAGATTAGTAATTTTATTATAAGCGCGTTTATAAAAATATATCAATACTCAAAACTCGATAAACTAATAATTATTAAATATTAAATGTTTTCGATTTTATTAAAAATTATTAACACGTGATTTTTTTTTAATATAAAATATATAGTCACAGTACAAACTAGTCTCAAGATCAACAACTTTGCCAAAACTGAAATCAAACACGATTGGCATTAGCCTAAAATAAAATGATTTTATATATGAATGCTTCTCTCGTGAATGATTAAATTTTGAAATTAGCTATAAAAATATAATTTTATAAGCCATTTCTGAGTCATGTGAATGCGCACGCAAATAATAGCCCAATCAGGTGTTTGTTTACACGATTTTTACAGTTCAGTGTTTTATGGACATATCCCGAAAATGATTCACGCGGAAAAATGTCACGTCGATATGCAATCGATTCACGTTCTGGCCATTCACGGAGAGTCACACGAGCAGCGGTTAAAATATTGGAGGTCTCGTCACGGATTCGAAACAGGGAGTTTGTGGTATAAAGGATAATTTGCATTTTCATAGTGCACGTAGATGGTTCTCGATCATGCAAACATTAAATTCGCATGAGTTGAATGAACAATCTTTCAATCTTGGTCGGGTATTCTCTTTTGATTGGAGACAATTTATTTATCCATTGACCTTAGAGACGCGACTACAATTTTATGATATTTTGCAAATAATAATAACGACAGCAAACACCACTTACATATATTATTTAGTTCCGCATATATGATTGCGTCAAAACATCCATTCACAAGTTTTTGTAAGCATCCGTGGGAAATTTCCATGGGAAGCATCCCCTGTCATACAAGTTTTATTCCCACACCCCTAGTGGATGTGTACTCTTGCGTTTCCTATTGAATCGTCACAAAAAAAAGAAAGGGGATTTAACCTAGATATTGTGAGATTCCTGTGTGGGAAAAACGATGATCTCTCAGTTTTTTTACATTACAACCACACGAAGATTGCTGGTAAATCTTTTAATTTTTATTATCCGCACCGCCAAGATTCTTGTAGTTGCTCTTTGTTCTCGAACGCAGAGTATACAAAAAAATCGCTTTCATTTCAACCATTGTTTTAGCTGCGAAATATTAAATTTGCTTTTTGAATACAATTTTTCAATGTTGAGAATTAATGGCACGACAAACGCAGCTGATATAGCATAGTTAATTTGATTCATTCAAAGACATACGTGTGGGTGGTTGATATATAAGAATATTATGTTTCTTTAAAGGTTATGTACGATTGATTGATTGATACTAGCAAACAATATCTTAGTGGCCAATAATAAACTTGTGTATCAAATCAGTCTATAAATTCGGAATAAACTTATTATAGTGTCAAATATATTATTTCACAGTTCCTTAGCATGAGCCATTAAGTAGAATAACTATTTAATTTATTTACTCATTATCCTTTTTATTTTTTGAGGGCAAAAAACTCTAACCTACGTTTCAATCATTAACTAGCGATTTTTTTAAAAAGGTATGTTATGTTATTAATGTTTATTTGTTTATAGTTTTTACAAAGTTTGTTGTTAAAACATATTTTAATTAATTATTAATTAAAATAGTAAATTACGCCAAAGTTACTAATCATTTATAACTATGAATTGACCATTTGATTTGTTGTTAAAGTAAAAGGTATAGTTAAATTGATTTTTAAAGCAAAATATATTTTTTTTTACTTTTTTACAGTAAAAAGTTAAACCAAATAGTAAAAACAGATTATGCAATACACATGTACATATGTTAGTGTTTTTAAAGTGAAAATATATTTTCACTGGCGTTTCAATAAATTCATATTAGTAGATATATATTTTTAATAGTGAAAATATAATTAACAGGTACTAATGAAATTAGACGTTAGTCAAAGCTATCATTTGACAACTTTGCTATCATTTGAGTAACTCAAAGCTATCATTTGACTAACTTTGCCATAATTTACTATCTTAAATAATTAATTAAAATATGTTTTAACAACAAACTTTGTAAAAACATGTTTATGTCGATTAAAATATTTAATACGAGTTAGTCAGTAATTATCAGAACAGTGCAATAATAAACATGTTTTTATTTTATTTTTTCGAAACACACAATTTTACTGATGTGTCTATTTAAAATGATAATTATAAAATTAACTATAAACCACCACCTGCTGAATTCCGTTTCAAAAAACAGTTAAAGAGCGAAACGCCACTTGTTAAGCCTAAAATAATTAAACCCAATCATAACCTAAGCCAATTAATCAAACCTAACTTAACCTAATAAACTATCTATAATTCTTAAACTTTAATTAGGGTTTGTTTTGCCTGCACTACACTGTCTGGAAGTTGGTCAAAGTTGGCCAAGGATGGAGAATATAGTGGGTTACTTCGGTCGAGTTCGGTTCTGCCCGCTCTAAAATCTCTCGGAAGTTGTCCGAGATTACCGAGAATCGGGGTAATTCAGTCGACTTGGCCAGCTTCAAGCGCTTCCGAACATTGTCGGCAAACGGACTGAAGTCAAAGAAACTGAAGTCGGAGCTGCTCTTTTGAGCGCGAGCGAGCTCTCTAGCGTGTTGAGTGAGAGAAATAATGATATGGTTTTTCGCAAACAAAGATAGAACGAGTAGCTCGGTTGAATTTCAATATGCGCGTAGGCGTCCTATGGTCAACACGCATGACGAGCGCTGCATCGTGGTCACGTGGTCAAGTTATAATACCACATGCTTATCGGGGACTTCAACAGACTCTTACTGACACCTCTGAATATTTTAGGGCACTAAAAGGGATTAATTATATGTTTTATAGTAATATTCTTCTAACAGATATCGTTATTATATTTTTTTTCATATAAAATTAAATAATTAAAAAATAATTAGTGGTACTTGATTATGATAAAAAAAAATCGTTTCGATTATCTTTATGTATTTTCCTAGATTGGTTTATATAAATGTCACATCATAACGAATTCTTATTTAGAATCGATGGCGACAAATTCTAGGATAGTCACAGATGTGGTGTTCGTATTCTGAAGTTTAATTTTTATGCATTACGGCATTTTGCAAAAGCCGACAAAGATTTTGCGTAAATTGAATATTTACGACCGAAAAGTTTTCACTGATATTGTATTGGTGAGTGAGTGCCCACACAAAATTTTATAATTATCAGTAGCGTAATTTTAATAATATGACAATTTAAAAATTGTGATTATTTGGCACATTTTTCGATCGCGTGCAAATATGCCAGCTGTAAGTGACAGCAACCGCCGTGCGGACGTCATTTACGGCTGTCGTCCGGACGGTATATGAAATTTGTGGCAATGTCGAACAGTGAAAAATCGTTTACTTGTTTCATTTTCACTAACCTAGTTGGTGAAATTATGTTTCTGGTAGAGAAAATATAATTACACTGAAAAATACACGTTCACATAATATTTATTAAATAAGTGTGATATTTTATTTCCTAAAAATAATTATATGTCTTTAAATCTATTTTAAAATTAATTATAAAAGTTAGATAGGCAGTTCAAAATTACACCATTCGAATCACTGGAACAATAAATTTAACATTGTCTGTAATTCTGTAGTTTTGGCAATATTATTTTATAAATGGTATAAGTAATTAGGAATATAACAAAATAAAATATTTTTTATTATGTTTTCATAATTAAATCTAGTATTGTATTTTTTAAGGTACGTTCTAAAATAAAATTTAATTTTTTACTACTTAAGAATTTAAAGATACTTCAGTATGAATTAAAAAAAATAATAACCACATTTATTTTAAACACCAGATCATTCACATGACTTGAAAACAGTCATATGCAAAAGGCACTGCTATGGACCCATCAGAATCAATTTATTTCAGTAAATGAAGATAATAGTTTGACTACTCTTATTATATTTTTTAATAATCTGTAGCATGTCAAGTTTAGAAAGCATACAATGAAACATCATTTCGGATCGATTTGCGCTTCGGCCTTGCCTGATATCTTCCACGCTGTATCAAGTTTCGTTTTCTCTGACCGCAACGGATTATAATTATTACTGCGATTTACACACAAATTGACTCGAATCGATTCTGGGTGTCGTTATTCCGCAGTTTCGATGTTTCCAACCGTCTGTTTTGAGGTTTGAGCGGTATAATGCCCACCGAAGCGTGTATAATAGTGATTATGGGAAAGCGCCGACGAAATCGGCTGCGGTCTTTCAAAAAAGTCAGGAAAAAATCTGACGGATTCACCCTGGTGTGCTTGTCTTTTTGTGTTTGTTGTGTTGACAATTTAACGTTAAACGTAGGCCTGGTATTTCCTGTTTGAGGGCCCTTCACGTGGCCGCGGACACTGTCACGGACCGTGAATATTCATGGGCCGAGCCCGTGGGAACTACCATGTGGCAGTGGGTATCAACTTTTTTTGGCAATGTATGATGGAAGGAGAAATGCAGATTCAATCAAAATTGTTAAACTGTCATGATTAATCAAAGTATGTTACCTATGTTCATAGGTTGCGAATCAACAGACGCACTATGCGTGAAATGTATAATATAGCGTTTCAAACCCTATAAATATTAAAATTTAAAGTACTAAAAAAGATTAATTTTTACCTAATCGTTGCATTATATGATAATTTATAGTAACATAAAAATAAATGTTTTTTGGTACGAATATTACAGCTACATTTTATTGCTTAACAGCATTAAGTTTAATTAAGCGCCTGAAATTTATAAATAAAAACTTTTTAATCGTCTTCTAGTTTGACATTGACATTGATTGCCACTTAATCAATATTTTTAAAATCAAGTACTAATTTAAGCTCTTTAAAAATATAATTTATAAATAAATATTTAATATTTATGGTTATTATGTAATATAGTTGACAACATATGATGTAAGGTATTAATAAAAATGAAACATGAAATTTAGTGATTTTTGAAAAAAACTCAATTATGTAATTTATTTTAATTTTATCATTTTTGTATTAAGTAATTCTAGAACAGTTTTTTCCGGTTAGAAAAATATTAAAAATATTTTTTTGTGTGTTTTTATATATTAGCATAAAAATAAATTTATTATTTCACAGTTAAAACACAAACCTCGCAGTTTTAATCGACTTGAAAAATATATAGGGATAATCGTAAGATGTTAATACAAACAACACATTCGTGCGCGTGATTCATTTTTAAGTTGTGAGTCAACCGGTGGTTTTTCAAAAATTCAAATTAAGAACAACCTGACTGTTTTTCTATTATTACACAATATTACACAACCAGTTTCAATTAATATTTAAACAGCATTAAAACCTTTTTATAAAATACAATATTAAGCGACTTTAGCGAATCTTTAAAAAATAATAAAAAAAACGAATAAATAAAATTGAAGATTTATATATACATTTATTTTTACCTTTACAACTTTTTTATTGAAAAGACTGGAAATTGTATTATATTAATCGGTTTATTGCATTTTTTTCAATAAAATTTTAGCAAACAATAGAGAGACATATATTGTCATTTATATTAATTTTATTTTAGTGCTATATGTTTTTTAACTGTGGGAGAATCCAAACAGCTGCACTGTTAATTTATTTAATACATAAGAAAGATTTGCGTAATAATTGGAAGATTTTACGCAATTCCCGGGATATCACATCCGTTTTAAGCACCAAAGAATGCGCAATAGACAATGCGTCTATTCTGCATAAAAACCGCTATTGTCATTTTTAGATTTTATAGCCCTAAAAGGCGATGACTTTGTAGCCAGTGAGGCACTTTAGGAATCTATTTAAATTATATTACATTTTGCGACAGAATATGATGGGCGCAATGTTTTCTCCGAGCAGTTGTGGAGAAGTTGGCGGAGGGATGATGTCAGTAGACAACCTCAGAGTTCTGATTAGTGTGGCAGTGACAGTATATATATATATACATCATCTACCACTTGTATTATCAATTCTTGAAAGTTTCACCTTGCAGTTTCAATTCAAGGTATGAACACATTTCGTTCATTGGATCATGAAGCGATGCAATTGGCCAATCAACATCCGCATCTGTGATTCAACAGAGACGTCTCAAATCATAAATTTAAAGATGTGACACTTTCTCGTTTAAAATGCATCACGACGACAATCTCAGTTTCTCCACCAGCACTCAGTATATTAAAAAACAACTATTTCGCTGTGATAAATTGTGCTTAATTGAACTGTTGCCAGTTTTCCGGCAGCTATTTGAGCTGCAAATTTACACCCCATCGGCCTCAAAATCCGAAAAAAATCATATTTAAAAATATAATTCATTTGTGTGTATTTTTACTAGTATGGGTCTAAAATGTATTTTATAGTTACAACATATCTAATGAAATAGTCCTGTAATTTTAAGGTCGATTTCCAGCGAAAACACGGGAATCATCTCCTTATAACAATACAACCCCAACGTTCGCGCGCATGAATCATTCGCAGGTTGTAAATCAACCGGCGGTTTACCCGAATTTGCCACAGACGAATGACTGGGTTAATACCAACGTTGCTTAGTCTGTCTGTGTCTTTCAATTGAAAGTATAGTATATAACTTATATGTTTCAAGCAGTCTTTAAACTTTCGTTTGAACTAACTTAATTTTTTATATCAAACTGTATTAAGCAGTTTAATGTCAAGAACTACAAGTATTCAGTAATTTATTTTTGATTTGCACTTCTCTAGAAAATATATATATTGACATAAATATCTCTAGAACGTTATTGTACAACAAAGTAATATTTATTCACAACCGTATATTATCCTACTGAAGTGGCGTCCATATTATCGCAAGCAAACATCAACTCAGCTCTTTGTTTGGATTGAACTATATACCTAGCACTCATATATAGCACCCAAGAGTATGAGGGAGCAAGATTGGCAAGGAGTTTATCTGATTGCTTAATCTTGTATGTTTTTAAGAATTTCAAATACACACTTTCCAACTACAAATAAATAAATCATACCTAACAATAGTATATTTTATCTACCGAGAGCTTCGCTGCAAATTTTCACTCTAGAGCCCCTACAACCTACATACAGTTCCTACATTTTGTATTGTATGTAGCATGGGGATTACGCCTTCATTTCTGTTTAGTTGACCCCGGAGAGTTGACAGTTCCGGGGCCCTTGTTTCTATTTTCGATTTTATTATGGCCCTAGATTAAATTGGAATTGGATTTATAATGTTAGAAGATATTATAAATATTTCATCCCGCTCTATTTAATATCAAATATACCATTATATGTATTATACAATGACCGACATCCATTATGTCATGATTTGATTATTTAAGACATGATTCGATTATGTACCCTAAGCTAAAACGGAGAGTTTAATTGGATAATTGATTCTAGGTTAGTCTTGCGCGATGATGCATTATCTGGTAATTGTATCGTTTGAAGGCAGTATAATAATTTTAAACTGGATATTATGATCTGTATCAATATTTGATCTATAGTCTGAAACCATCGCCCTATTATTCTAAATAGAATTATTAAGTAAAAGCTAGTTTTAAAGTATTTTTACTAAAATGTATTGTATATGTAACTGGAATTTTTAAATTTAACGCTCAACATCGATCATCTTTTTTGTATAAAAAATATCTTTTGACGTTTCGTTATAACGAATTTTTGTTACATTACACGCGATACAATACATCGAAAAACAATGGTTTATTGTGTTTTACGAACCATGACCGTTCAGCATCGGCATCAATTCAACAAGTTAGTAAAGAAAGGCATAAAATCGGTCGGGGATAAAAAAAAGTAATATCAAGCGATAATAAACTGTTTTCATCTATGGTTAAATAAGTGTAGTGTCAAAATACGATAAAAGTTAAACGATAGTATACAAGTTATAATTAAGCAATTAATAATAGCGCATCGTTTGAAAATACAAAGACAAGTTTAGGAGAGGTTGCTTTTAATCAAAATATGATTAAATTGGAAGCGATTATATGATATATAAAGCGGAATTTCCTACAGTGAGTGGTGAGAGGCTGGCTGTAAAATTATAAATTCATCTAACTTTGTATTTATGAGTTGAAAATAGTTTGAGAAACTACTATTAAGTTTATTAGTTTTAATCTTACTGCCTCCCGAGTTTAACCTATTACACTGAATAAAAACTTCTTTAAAGTATTATAAATAGAAGCGATATAAAATAACCGAAACTATTAACTTAATATTAATTAAAAAATCATAAATTAATAAATATGTATTAGTAAATTAAAAAATTCAATTAATACATATTTATTAACAACAGTTAAATATAATTTATGTATTTTAGTAAAAGCAAAGTTAAAATGATTATGTAATGTAAACGAGAGAAATCTAACAAAATTAACAGTTAGTACTTAAAAGTTATATAAATTAACCCAAAGTTTTATGTATTTATTACCCATGAAAAATATAATTTTATATATGAATTTAATATAAAAGAGTATTGAATATATTTTAATTATTTATAAAAAAACTATAAGGTTGTATCTTGTAATAATATCAATGTTATTAAAAAATTAAGCCGAGCTTAAAATCACTAAAATAATATTTATTAATAAACTTGCGACTAATTTGATGCGTTAAGCTATCATTTTTATTAACCCTTTCTGCGCCGTATGCGTGTTAATGCATGTCTGCCATATAAAATGATCGCGTAAGCACGCTTCACTTTGTACTCATTTAACTAGCTAATGTCAAGTGTTTTGTGTTACGAAATATGCTTTAACACATAGTGACATATCTTAAGATAATAACAAAATTTTGTACACAATAAATTGCAAATATAATTAATATTACAGAGATCTAAATCAAAGCTTTATACTTTTCTAACTATATTAATCAATAGCAATTGTAACGACGTTATTTTATATTTTAGAATTTTCCTACATTTTATTGTAGATTTATTTTTTGTATGCTATGTCAGTATTTTATGTATTTTAAATTTAAAATTTTAAAATTTTATTTTTTACAATAATTTTTTCTAAAATTAATGTGACAACTCTAATAAACACCCATCCCCCGATTTACACGGTAGATACGTTCTTCGCAAACCCCGCGTAAATGGAAACCGCGTAAAAAAGACACTGAAATCATAAAAAAATATAAGATTTTGAATGATTTGCTTGCCATTATATAAAAAACCGCGCAATTGACATTGATTTCATATTAAATTTGAAGATGCGTTCCGAAAAATCCACGCAAAAAGATACAGTTCGTTACATAAAAAATACTTATTTAAAACTGTAATAAGTACTTGTAATACGTCATGAGTATTTTACGAATATTTTTTACGGGGGATAGTTGACCATATGTATATATTTGAAAATATATAAATACTTTTTTAGCACTATAATTTTTAATAGCTATGTGACAACCCTAAAATTTTGTTTTTGTACATCTGTATAAAATGAATTTTTATATATATATATATATTTTTCAATATTTTTTAAATTTTTTTATTTTGTAATGTGACAACCCTGGCTTTGAAGGAAAAAGATTTTATTTTTGCTAGAATCCTAATGATTTTGACAAATTCATTATTTTTGGATAAAACGAGAATATCTTTTGCAACCACTTCTGGCCATATCTAAAAAAAAAATATTTTTTTACCGCTTTAAAGTGAACCGCGTAAATCAGGGGATGGTTGTACATATATGTATGTATATATTTGAAAATATGTAAATATTTTTCTATGAAATTTTATGAGCATTATATTTTCTAATAGCTATGTGACAACCCTAGCATTTTGTTTTTGTACATCTGTATTAAATGAACTTTATTTTTTTAAATATTTTTAATATTTTATTTTGTAATGTGACAACTCTGGCTTGGAATATAAAAAAATATTATTTTAATTTTTTTTTAAAAGATTTTGTTTTTGCTAGAAAATTCTTGGCCTGTACATATTTTGCGGCGTTGAAAAGATTAATTACTATAATTTACGAAGTAAACTATATTAAAATTATTAAGAAAATTGCGCAAAAGGAAATAATATTTTTTTCTTCAGTGTAGAATAACAATAGAAAGGCAAATAATATTATATTTCGAAACTAAGATTTTATACATAATGTATATGTTCATAATTTTGTGTCGACCATTCGCAAAACAAAATAACGTTTCTTGGAACTAATTTTTTCCATACATTCCAACGTTTACTTTCAAAAGTTCATTTTATAAACAAATATAAATTAAGTGTGGATGACGTTATCAGGCGGTGGAATTAAATGGCAAGTCATGAAAGTCAAGGAGTCCTTGCTGGAGTGTCGAGTTGTAATATTGTTGGCTGCGATTTTGCGATTTGTCGTGATGTGTTCTCGTGATGATGCAATCTCATGGCTCGTTTCTTTTTCTCTTTCTGTGACTAAATGACACATATTTTATAATGCTGGATCGAGACAGCTCTGGCGAATCACAGATTAGTGTTTATGATATACACCCACTATAAGTGTTTACGCATTAAAATAAAAAACGATCCAGATGGCCACACCGGCGTTCGGTATCAAAGAGTCGAATAACAATAGTAATGTGCTTTTTTTGACGGTGCGCATGGGCGATTAACGTCTCGGGAAGTGGTCTGTGAAATATTTTTAATTAATAACGCAATTATTTAGTCACTAGATCTCTCTTTTATTGTTGTGTTAATATTCTGTGTTTGACCTTATTTTTGAGACCGGTTGATCTCTCCTTTTGTTTGTTTGTCAAAACATCCGTACACTGTTTTTAGAGAAAGATAAAAAAGCATGATAAGATCTTTCTAAGAAATATAGAAAACTTTTGTCCTTTGCGCTTTGAGTACCACAGAAAGAACTACCTTATTAAATATAAGGGTCTCTCTGACCTCGAAAATATGTCATCATGGTTAAGCATCTATTTATTTTAATAGATAAGTTTCTATGATTTTTTAAAATAATATGATTTTATTAATTCAGTATGTTAAATAAAAATCGTAAATGATTTTTGCTGTTGCGTTTTTCAATTTTATTTTGGATTTTCTTATGCATATATTTTCTTTACAGCGGCTTTCAGGCCATCAAATAACATTAAATCAAAGGGTCGAAATATTTCGTCATCTTTACACCCCAATCATTGTAGATTTACAACTTTTCCCATTACAGTTTTACTATGTTTTTTTCCTTTCTCTCTCTGCTCCTCCGTTGTTCTTCATCTTCATGCCCTATGTATTTTTTTTGTTATCTCATTTCGCATTCATGATGTGTTATTTATATGGCGAATGTTCGCGAATTCTCCACGCCTTGCCCGAGTTCAATTTTTCAATTTATTCCTTTTAAAATATTCATACAAAAGAGTATTGCTCTAGATTTCTATATTATATTTAAACCAAAGTTCAATTTTAACCTCTCGAAAACGAACTGAGTCATTTTTTTTTATTTTTTATTGCTGTATATGCAAATGTTCTTTAAATAATATATTATATACTAAACCAGAGTTTCTCAGGTTACTTTTGCCATATTTATTTAGACCGACTAATGCGATTTTAAAAATTATTGGGTGACTAAATGCTTATATATTGCCCAAGCGAAGCCGTATTGAGCTCATACATAAGAAGACATTTTGTCTATGTGTATTTATAAATTTACCTTAAATTAAACGAAGCCACTTGATAGTATTCGTGGAATGCTAAGTACAGCCTCGAGTGTGTACTTCAAACATCAGGAAGTTAAAGTTTAGGTTCAATTAAAATAAAATTAGTTATTTTTTAATGGCGTAACGAAGAAAATATAAAAATAAACTAAGAAGTCATATAAACTTTGTAAGCATCTTCGGTGGGTAAACTTCGTTAAATAAATAAGCAAATTTAATGTGAATCAAATGTATCAGCTCACTGATTATGTACAACATTTATTTAGAACTGGGTTTGTATAAATATTTCTCTAGTAACTTTATAAACATGCGTTCGGTATTTTCAAGCGATATATAAACATATTTTTAGGAACGAGAGATTCAGATCAACATGCCAAAAAAAGTTTTTCGTGTGTATGTTTAGAGACATTAGGACTTTTAGATTAGTTACACATAAAATAATAAATAATATGCCAAAGAAGTGGAAAGAGTATTTTATGTGAAATGTACAACTATGGTTTATTTTATCTGGTTACTTGCGTTCTCATGAATCGGTAATATGAGACTGTCTTGTATTTTTACTCTGACAATCTGAGCTATGGGATTTCTTGTCTTTGAATTTGCACTTCCTATTCAAATTTCATATGCATATAAAAATTGAACCAGTCACACAGTCTATATTTTTAATCTAAATGCCAATTCTCTGATTTAAAACCAATATATTGAGATATATATAATTAAAGCATTTTTAAGATCGTATATGATATTATAAACAATTATTAAAAATACAATCTAATTGTTTTATAAATAATTATTGATTTTTAAGAATTAATACTGTAAAAAGTAATTCATAAGTCAATAAAATGAATTTCCTAACTCAAGAGATAATGGCAGTTAAAGCACCTTAATTTTACTCAAATGACAAAATAATTAATGTAGAAGATAATAACAATAATCCACTTGAATCTATGATACAGTACAATTTATTTCTAAATTAATCCCGCAATGTATCATGCCCTTTTTTATACATAAAGACATGATGAAAAATATGCCTTTATTATTATTTTATACAAGTCTCTCGTACGTGGCGTAACGCCCATATACTTTCGACATTATTAATTCCATACACTATTCATATTCAAACGTCGCAATCACTTATACCAAAAGATCTATCAACAACCTAACGGCATAGTAAAAAATATTAACGGGCCCTGGGCGTAAATCCAAAAGGGCTCTTTTCGCCTGACCTTTGAAATCAAATAAATGCTCGAATTCTATATATTTTTCTTCTTCTTCGATTCGAGCTGGCAACACAGGTATAGTGAATATACATATAGTGCGAGCGAGTCCCGAATTTTCCGCATGACGTCATTCCCTTTTCTCCCTTTGAATACCAAAACCGAAGTAATCCGTGTGCGTTTTCTTAAATCGCCTATATTTCTAGCTAATGTATTTTTCTATGTATTCGGTGCTATATCATCCTAGGCTTTTGTCTTTGTGTTGATTTTACCTTTTAACATTTGTGTTACAGTGACGTAACGATGTGTAAAACTTTATATTCAAGCATCGTACACTTTGAAAAATCAACAGTTAACCAATAATTTTCAATGAAATGTATTATTGATTCATAAGTAAATTTAAAAAGTATTAATATATATTAATACTAAATATTTACATATACTCTAAAAATATTGTTGTATTCTATAATAGCAGATTGCTTAAAATGCATTCAATCGATTATAACAAAGTTGAGATTTATATAAATCGAGCTATAATTAGACTGTTATTGGTGTAAAAATACCAGATCAAGAATCTGGCAATAAATATTATAATACAAAATGGATCGATATGAAAGGGTGAGCAGAGTAACTCACTTCTTGGAATTCTTGGAATTTCGTCGAAAGGAATAAAACTAGATCAAGTGAAATCATATGTCAAGAAGAAAAATAAAGCTTTTTATGAGAGTAGCGTTTCCAAACCGGTTTAAACTAAAACCGATTAACTGGTTTATCGGTCATTTAAAAACATACAAAAAATGTATATTTTTTACTCGGTTAACCGTTTTATTTAAATTGAAAAAATATGAATAGCGCACTCTATCAATTAATAAATTTCTAAGCGAAGCGACAGCGATAACCTTCAGAAAATATTTTCAGAAGAACCGTTTTTTTGTTGTAAATTAAGCTAGTTGAAAAAAATATTAAAATAGTCAATATTCTACGGCCGTCAAGTACGATTCTTATAAAACATATAAATAAGCGTGCATTTCATTAACCTTCATCCGTCCCTCAAATCGACTGTACACTAAAGTCCCTCGGGTCTTTTTCGACCCAGGCAGAAATTTTTGACTTGAAAGAAACAAAATGCAAATTAATTAAATTAATTTTATTAGTAACGGTAATGTTGACTGTTTGCGAATAATAAAGAGCGATTTATGGGCTAATTATTTATTTATTACATTTATTACATACATTATAGGAAAGTGCCTTACAAATAAATCTTTTACAATATTTACATTCTAATGCATGTTTATTGTCCGATTTTGGGCAAATGTGACATCTACCTTTTTTTTGAACACGTATCCTTGCTGTTGGTACTTCTAAAGGAGATGTAGTTGTGCATTTTTGTTCTAATATAAATTGTTGTCTTTTATCAATAATTTGCCCACGGTTTCAATGAAAATTTTCCTTTGATAATTTTTTTTATATTCCAATCTGGATAAACTCATGTAAATATAATAAATGCATTTGATATAGATATATCTAATATATTGGCAAAAAAAGTAATTGGTCATCTATTGGTTTTTCTTCGAGTACTGTAATTGGCTATTTTTGTCTAAGGTATCAACTCCTCCTTTCGTTGCATTATAATCTAATATAATGTTAGGTTTATTTTCAGAACCACCTGATAATTCCTTCGTTATGTGAAGAGTGCTCTGAAGAACAACACATTTCTTTTTTTTAGGAATGTATGACACTAAAGATGTATTCTTTGTAAATGCAAATTTTGAAGTAAAAATTGCTTTGCCTTTTACTTCGAGCAATACGGGTGGAATTGACGTTTTATTTTTTTGAATAGTGCCAATCATAGTATTTTTTTTTATAAGTAACATTTGACCTTGTTCATAAGAAGTGAAAAAGTTGTCAACTGTTACATTTCTCCCATCAAGTTGTTGACACAAATCTAAAACACTCGCCTTCCTTGATTCCTTTCAGGTGCTTCACCAGCTACTTTTCCAGTGTATATATATATATTCCAAACATAACTATTTTTGCTAGCACCCAAAATTTAATCCCATATTTAGCCGGCTTTTTTGGCATGTATTGTCGAAACGGACATTTTCCGCGGTATGAAAATCAATTGCTCATCGATTGTTACATTTTCGCCCAGATTATAAAGATATGGTAGTATTTCTACCCATTTATTCTAAAGTTCTCGAATTGGGGCTAATTTGTCAGTATTTCTTCTAGCAGCTCGTGTACTACGATCATCCAATCGAATGACTCGATATAATATTGAATCGTTTTAGTGACATACAATAGTAGCCCTGAATATATGTCGACCCTTTGTTTCGTGCCATAAATTTTCCAAATCCTCATTATTCAATTTATATATACCAGCTAACAACAAAAGTCCAATATATGCATCCAATTTGATAATATCAATATTTTGCAACCCTCTTTATACACGATTTCCTTCCAAAATGGTATTTTGAATAATAATAGTTTTTATAGAATTTGTAAACAATAATTGAAATGCAGAGTTCTGTTGATATGCGAGAAACAGCATACCTTGTGATTCCAGGGGTAGTTTTAATCATGTTTGATGATGATTGACGGCTATGTTGAAGGCTTTGATCGCCATTTAATACCTTTATCTTTAGAAAGATATGATGTAGATCCAGGAGGTACATCATCTATGTCACTATCAGAAGTTTCAGTCAATTCTTCAATATGATCTGACGTCTCTGAGCAGGTATCATTTCCCGAAGAAAATTCAAGTAAATTATCTTCTATTATAATCACTTCAAAAGAGTATTTCTTAGAAGGTGATAAACAATAAACATCTGTTTGCGCAGGGAATTCCAATAATTTGACCTAAAATAGACTTGGGTCATTTTCGACCCGAGGGACTTGAGTGTTACTTTTTTTACAAGAGATAATCCAGGTAACATATTTATTTTTTCTTTTCAAAAATTAGTTTATTATCTCAACAAAATCAAAGTCACGAAATTACAGATATGTAGTATTAATATTTTAAGATATATTTGCAAAACAAAATCGCTTCGGGTCGAAAAAGACCCGAGGGACGGATGAAGGTTAAAGTGAATCTGACAAATGTGATGAATCTGGTTGTGAGGAAAAAATATATTGAATACTTTTGTGGGGTCTTATTCTTAAAACTCACGTTAATTTAGTGTGACCAAAATGATCATCCATCAACAAGGAAACAAGACAATAGCGTAAAGTATGGAACCATACACAAAAGCCCTCGTTACGACCAGAAAAAAAAACACATTAATACACGCAAGTGTTCTTACAGCGAATATTCTTCGTTGTATAAAGAATATTTCTTTATTGCAAAACCCTCACGGAAACAATAAATTTCCGTTGCAGTATACGACCTTGGGCAATGCCTATCAAGCAAATGTCTGTTCTAATAAACGAGTTCATATATTGGCTGGATAATCGCTGCATGATTGTGATTGGTCAGCAAGCTTTGCAGCCCTGGATATCTTGGACTCCAACAAGGAGAGGGTAGTCACAAGCAGTCACTCGAAGAGTCCGCCCACCGACAACATACTGTCATGAATGCACACATCCGGAGACAGAATTTAACATACAAGCACAGTAGCAGAGAGGGATCAACCTTCCGCTGTACACCCATTACCACGCCACCTATAAGACCTCTGAGGACCTCCCACGACTTCATCTCTGCGCCAGCTTCTCCACCACCACTCGGAGCAAACATATCGCCATTTATCGTCTGTCGCAACATATGTAAATATAATCTAATAAAACACACCCCTATGGTTACTAAACCTTAAAATTTCAATAATTAATAATTTAATAATAATTTCTGAATACACAAAACGTATAAATATTCTAGTGTAATTAATTTTATTTTACAAAATTATGTATTAAATCAGGATAATATTATTATTAGCTTGTAAAACACGGTGGAATTACATGATACCTATGATTGAAAGGTTTATAAAAATTAAGATTTGTATTAGAAAAGCTCTGCTAAATCTTAGTCAGAAAAAATTGTATAATGAAATTTATTTTACAATTTTAGATAACCATTAGAAATTGGCGTTAAAGAATTACGTACGAGTGATTACAATTTTACAGGTGAAAGGAGTAATCCATTCTCTATTTGAACAGGTAAAAAATACAATAAATTGTAAAATGAAAAATGCCAAAGAGTGGATAGAAAATTGTAAATCTCTTTGTTAAAAATGCGAAAATTTTAAGAAATGTATTTATTTTATTGATTATTGTGATATTTTTCAGATTGAGGTGTGATTTATTTTATTTTAAAAATTGAACATTTAATATTTACTTTAGAATATCGCAATAATATATATTTTCGGAAGATTTATTTCTACTCATATTAAAAGTAGCATAGAAATTAAAAGTAACATATTATAGAAAATAAAGTACTGCAAAACCCTTTTATTCCCAGATAATTTGGCCTAACATATGCAAAATTATTTTTTAAAAAATCATTGATTTGTATTTTTAAATAAACTATGTTACACAAATGTGTTTTGAAAATTTGATATTTTTTGGGTACTCTCAGTGATGTGAGCTAATAAAAAGCAATACTAATCAGTAGCTACAACAGTAAAAATACATATTTACACTTCAATACATTTTAATTATATTGTCTACTACAACATATCTTTAGTTGACAACAGAAAAAATAACATTGCGTTATATTACAATGAAAAAGTTTTTTTTAAAAAAAACTTTTCTGAAGTACGTTTTTTATTTAAATATAATTATTGAGACCTACTAAGTGCCAATATTTAACATATGCTTAGTAAAGAATATTCAGTGGACTATTTATGTAAAATGGAGATAAAAATACATGCTTTTACTTTCACTTCACCAGCCATCCCTATCATAAAAAAGAGCGCGAATTTCTCTGTTCCATAACATAATTACTGGGAATTGTTAGGTACCGTTAAATTTACCTAAGCTAAAGAAAATATATTCCTTTCATATTGAAACGTCACAAATATACGGAAATACAAAAATAATGAACATGTTAAATTACATTTTAAGAATTTGCGAGGTGGGGTGATATTTGATATCCTGCACAGATAAAACTACCTAAGTTAATCTCCTATAATGAGCATAATTTTTTTTCAAGCAATATGGGCATCGCGGTTTATGTAATCTTGAGTCATGGAGTATTATTTTTAATAAATAAAATGTACGCACACTAAAGTAATTTGATAATATAATACTACTATATGTCAAATTAAGTACTCTAGTCAAATTAATTAATAAGCTACGTACTATGATATATATCAATTTGTAACAAGTGGCATTTGAGCATCTGTCATATCTTAAAGGATATCTCAATAGCTCAATACTTATATATTAAATCAATCTATTCTATACTACATAAATAATGATGAACACTTACCAATATTACAGCTTCTTCATTATTGTCGAACCATACGAGCACAGCGTCGTTGTCAATAGACAATCCTACATGTCCTTCGTCCTTGGCTTCCACCCTAAACACAATCTCGTCGACTTTGGTCTTCCATTGCAAAGCTACTTGACCATCGCCGAACCACTCGGTGTGACTCCAACCGGTGGACCTCAACACTTTTCCACTGTTCACCACCGATCTCTTCTCTCTGGAGGCGAACTTCTCATTGATGATGCTCCACGCCTTGTGGCTGCGTTGCTTGAACCACTTTTTGTCTTGCTTTTTGTTGAATTTCCGCTCCGGCGGCTGTTCCGTGGCGGAATAAGAAAAAGTAGAAGTTCGCTCATGCAAATGATGAACAGCTGTCGTTGCTTCTACTTCTACAGATCTGCTGCGATTGCGATCCAACCGAACGAATACGGATTGTCTTCCTGGTTGGTCGCGGTCTATATGATTCTCGTGATTCGTTGCCACAGTTGAAGTCCTGGGCAGCTTCGCTCCGACCAGAGCTAAGACAGCCAAGAATAAGGATAATGATCTGAGCACGCACATTGTAATCTTATCACTGAATTTAGTTCACTTCCTCATTTCTGCGAACAAAACAAACAAATGGTTATGGTAAACGAAGCGTGTTGTTAATTTGTTTCGGTTAATTGCTACAGCCGTAAAAACCTTTCATTCTTCAGTTGCTTCTAAATTAATGAGAGCTGAACTCGGAAGGTAAAGTCATGCTTTGATGTAAACAAGTAGTTAACCGCGTTTGACCCTTTCATCACAATTTCAATGGTTTATGCAATACGGAATTTTTTCGTTAGCGTTTACAATAAAAGGTTATGTAAATGCTGATCAATTTAATAAAAAACAACGGCCAAGTCAGGTAAACAATATTGTTTACATTATACATATAATAAAGCAATCACATTTTTATATAAGAGCAATTGAAATTAACAATGCTTTATGTTATGAAATATTAAACGTGACACATTTTATTAAATTTATAAAGTATTGTCATTTATTGACATTCATCGAAGAAAATCTGAAAAACGTAAATAAAAAGAAAAAATATGTTCTTGAACGATTTTGTAAATATCTTTGTTTCAAATATTTACTTTGGGTCTTCTGAATCAGTCAGAACGCAATGGAATGTACAATGGAGCCTTTAAAGCGTATATTTAGTCCCTTTGCATTATATTTACATATATGTATAATATTTAAATAACTATTAAAATTGAACTAAAATAAAATATTAGTATCTATTCGTTAAACTAATCAACTGATAGTATATGTATATGTTATATTAAATATGAAATGATATACGAATACATTTTCACTAGTAGATATATATTTTTACTAGCGAAAATATAATTTTATATAAGCGATTAAATTTTAAAACGGATTCTAATATTCAAGTTAAAAATTAATTTTAAAGAATAGAGCAAAAAACATCAATGATATTTTAGTAGAAATATTCTTGCATCACCTTTTTATAAATATGTATGTACACGAAAGCTTAATAGAATACACAACGTTTCATGCGACGTATCATTGTTACGTAACATGAATATTTTAAGCTATTGTTCCTTGTGTAAAATCGTTTCATCGTTGTGTAAATTTCAGTGTTTATATTTGTAATTAGTGAGCAAGGTCCGCGTTGTATGAATGTATGTATTTACTGGTTAAACTTTTTGAGTTAAATGGGAGCTTTGAATGATATGAAATATAATATTTTAAATATACATGCATATAACAAATAATATATATTACTTTGTATATCAAACATCTAGTATTCAAATTCAATTGTAAAATAAATATAATGTAACATATTGTTGTATATTATAAAAAGCAAAATGTTTGTATTAATATTTTTTTTAATAAAATATTTGCTTTGAGCAAGTAAATTTTATTATACTATATTTATAGTATAAGAGTAAAATTTATAACGAACCTATTACCATATAACGTTGAAATTTAAAACTTTCTGAATTAGGTTAATTAAAATCTTAATCAAAAGAAATTTATCTCAAAGTACTCATGAATGAGTTTAAAAATATAATAATAATATTATGTTAAAGGTTGATTTTTTTAAAATGGAAGCCAAAAATATTATATTTCACCCTTGTAACGAGATTTTCTCTTCGAGTGGCGCTTATGCTATATAAAAATTATTAGGGTTTCAATCATCTGATTGAAGTTTCGCCACTCGAATAATAATGAGGTGTTATTGAAATATATAAATATTTATCGAAAATTAAATTGATATTTAATATGGAATATATAATTTTAAATTAGGGTTCTATTGAATATGTCATGATCGACGATGAATAAAAGCTTTTAAAAATATTTCTGTATATAAAAACGCAGAAGATGAATTGGGATAATATTTTCGATAGCAAAAAAGTGACTTAATTCATTTTAAACTACTTTACTCGATGAGTTTGTCTGTATTTAGACTAATAAAAAATCAAGCTATAGCAAAACATGTATTATTTTATATAACTACGTGTTACACGTAGCCTAAAAAACAAACACAATAGCAAGAAACTAATTCTGTATTTTGTACATGGTTATGAAAAACTGAACGCAATTTTTCTAGCAATTAAAGTATGATTGAAAATGAAAAAAAATGCAATATGACTATAAAGCATCAATTGGTAATTAGTATTGGCATAGAAATAATAATGACGCCATATATAATAAAATATATGACTCTAATAGAAATCTAGAATTTATTAAAAATAACTAAAATAAAAATTAAATAATTGACGAAATAAGTAATAAATTTATTATGTTTCTACGAACCTAATCAAAAAATGAGTACATATTTTAATTGTTTATTATGTTTGTTTGCATTGTAGATATAATTAAATATGTTTATATAATAATTTAAAATGATTTAACAGCAAAATTATTAAAAATATCGATTCTCACTTTCTATCTAGTTTTATTTTCATAAAGTTTTGAATGAAAATGTAAAAAAATACAATATAACTTTGAGAAACATCAGTTGATAATTAGAATTATTTCACGAATAATGCTTAGTATAATAAAATATATAAGAAATAAATAGTTTAAATTTGAAATTAGTATTAAATGTAGATTTTTATTATGTTTATAAAAACTTAAAAAATAATTCTGGCATTAATTATTTTTAATAGTGGTTCTGTGTATTTTGCATTGATGCAAATAATAAAATACTTTATTTTATGAATTTAAAATGATTTAACAGTAAAATCATAAGAAACATCGACGCTTAAGTTTTTAAGCGGTATCGCCGTACATGTACGGCGGTCGATCTTTCACTGTTTATGTACTTCATATAGTTATATATTTACATATATAACTAAATAAATAATAAATAAAAATCATTATATTTTTAAAATTTAATTTGATGTACATGATTTTTATAGAAAATAATACCAATAAATTAAAAAATATGCTATATTATTTTTATAAAAAAATAATAAAAGCATCTGAATTGATATAAAAAAATTCCACGAAAGCCCAAAAATATATAAAATTTATGTAAAATAAAATTTAATACTAGAAAAGTGTTAAAATAAATTATTAAAACACACTAATACAAAATAGTAGTAAAATAATCAAAAGCGTTTTTTTTTACCTAGCTATAAACGCAATATAAATAATAATAAACAGGAAAAATACGTAAGATTAACTAGCTCTCAGGTGTTAACTAATAAATGTGTAAAAATTCGCTCACTACTTAAAAGGTAATAAAATATATGTATGTATGAGAAATATATAACCAAAAGAAGCATTTATATATATTCTTATAGGAAGCTGGAATTAATTAAATTAAATTATGTACTAAAGAAATAAGTTATAAATTTAATGTATATCATGTTTCTAAGAAACTAATCTAAAAAATAATACATACATATATAAATTGTTTGTAGTAGTGGTAATGTTTATTTGAAGTGCTACATATAATAACGTATTATATATAATGAATTTAAAATGATTTACCAGTAAAATTATTAGAAACACTGATTGTTAATTTATTAAAGATTATAAAAACATTGAAGTTTGAATGAAAATGCAAAAAAATATAATATAACTTTACGAAACGCTAGTTAATAATTAATATTATTTTAACAGCTTACCGCAACGGGCTTTTTTTGACGAACTTTGCTTAGTGGCCGGAAGATTTTGCAGAATAATGGCAAATAATTATCTTTTGCAGTATATTATCTATAATTTGTAAAATAATTAAAATATTTTATTGAAATTTAATATGTAGCTTTTTTATGATTTGTCGCAAAAATATACTAAGACATACCTTTTGAAAATTGTTTTGAGTATATGACCCCGAATTCAGAAATTCCACACAGATAAAAAAATGCATTTTATAATCGAAGACACGCATCTCTTCTGAACTATCGACCGAAACGTATCGCAAAAATTGTTCTTTTCTCAGTGATTTTAATTTAAAATGTATTTTCAATCACCGCAAAATAGACAAAAGAAAAAAATAAAGGTATGTCAGAATTTCAAAAATATAAAATTAAAGCTCCTGCAGATGAAACATGACAGAAAAGGTAAAACGCTTAACCAAATTTGGAAAACAAATAAGAAAAAAATACTTTTCATGACAGCCAAATGATAGACACAGGTAAAAAACCAGAACGACCAGCCTTACAATATATAAACCTCAATGTATTATATAATGAACTATAATAAATATATTGAAGTTGTTGATCGCAACGATCGCCTAGTTACCTAACATTTCAAAAAACAACGAAAAAAACAAAAAAATGTTGTGTTTTATTTATTTTAATGTACATTGTTTCATTCGTTTAGTGTCCATCAAATTTTGAATCGTAACAGTAAAATTAAATTCAAAGATTTTCTTTTGAATATGGCTAACGGATGGATGCAGAATCCAGTGGAATCTATCGATTATGAAGATGTTCAACCATTTTCTAACGTGCCTGCACTGTCGATCCACCAAAAAGGCTTTCGGATTATATAAGCTAAAAAACCGTCATCCAATAAAAATAAAAAGTGTCGAGAAATATGTTAGAAGAAAATGTCGTGCTTATTCTGCACATAGATACAGCATATATGTGCAGAAGTTGTGAAATTAAACGTATCAAAAATATCTAAATAGATAAAAAAGTGTAAATAATAAAAATAAATATAAGTGATATAGTGTGGTTCAAAAGTGAAGTGCTTAAAATAAATGTGTCTGTGACAGTTGTAAGCAGAAAAAGGACGCCGAAAAATTTGGTGAGTGCAAATTATATTATATTATAAACGGATTTTTTTTATCGTATATATAAGAATTTATAGAAGTATTGAAAAATACATATTATTAAATTATTAATAACTGGCTTGTAACCATTGCAACCATTTTTAATTTATACAAAATATTATGAATGAAAAATACATATTTATTCGTTCATGATTTTATTCCTCAGAGTTTCTTTTTTCAATTATTTTACAATAACTATCAGAATTGTAGCTTTTTTCCCCTGGTTTCTTATTCTGTAAATCATTGTGGTTTTCTAAACGCTGAGGAAATTTCAAAATAGAACACCCTGTAAAAATGTTCGCAATTTAGTTGATAATATTTTTTGGAAGTTCCTTGATTACTGTGTTATTTAATTTATCTACATATACCGTAACTACAATACTTTTTAATTTTGCAATAACATACATACTTTTAGGTCAAAAAACTTGATGTTTGGACTTCTTTTGATTGGATTGGTTTTATGTTAACTAGCTAGATAGTTTGCCTCTAAAATTTATTTCTGTTCAAGAAGTGTAACATAAAATATTATTTTTTATATAAAATAAATAATTATGGTTCATACATTTCATAAAAAAAATTCACGTGCCCCAAAAAGGCTACGTCTCATTACATTGCGTCGCTTTAGGATAACGTGACTATTTTAAGTAAAATTAAATTAAATTTTCATTTGATAGTAAGTAGAAATAGTATACTATCATATCTGATTATCATATAGTGGCAAACTTGATGGTATCTTAGTATTTTTTTAATAAAAGGAAACGCATGACGCAGGACTCATACCTGTTCTTTTAAGACTCGTATACGAGTCCTCGGGCGTTAAGCTGTTAAGAATATTAATGACGCCTCATATATTAAAATATATGATAAATAAATAATCAAAAAGTGCATATTTAAGAAAAACATATTTGATATAAACTAATAGGAATCCAAAATTAGGTAAAAATAGCTAAAATAAAAATCAATTAACTGCCAAAATTAGTAATGAATTCGAATATACAATGTATATTTCTATTGTATTTATAATTACTTATTTTATTTTTTTAATTTTTTTAGCTTAATAGCTAATTTTTACATCAAATAAATTTATTTATATTTTAATAATCTAAATATAACTACAGACTATAATAATGGTGATGTTTATTTGCAACGGTAATTCAGTTTCATTT
Organism: Plectrocnemia conspersa; assembly: GCF_051122295.1. NCBI lineage: Eukaryota > Metazoa > Arthropoda > Insecta > Trichoptera > Polycentropodidae > Plectrocnemia > Plectrocnemia conspersa. Next base: position 25,119,376 of record NW_028277167.1, read on the forward strand.
TGAGAAACATCGGTTGTCAATTAGTAGTATTATATTCCGTTAATCATACGATTATTAATGATGCATAATATTATAAAATTGACGGTAAATAAAAAATCAAGAAGTGCATTCCTGACAATATACATAATTATCTTGATCGTATCTTGAATTTATAAAATTCATCTAAAATAATAATTAAGAAAATTATGAAATTGGCAATTAATTCTCGAACTTACGAGACAACCTAATATCATTATCCGCCTCTAGTTTTTATCTCTCGTTTTTACGTATGCGAAAATTCGCACAGTATCTACATAACAGTCTCCTTCCGGCGGCAGTGATCTTTCCGAGGTCAATCGCTATTTTAGTACAACTATAGTATAAAACAACACACCGTCTAGCAAGTTTATGGAGAATTATTAATTGTTAATAACCGATCCGTTGTTTATACGACATAAAACGGCGGATATTGAAAGCGGTTCAATCGACAGGAAGCTGTACATTATCCTGGATATATTATGAATAAATATCCGGTTCCTGTATACGCGCAAAAAACTGGTTTTCATCGGTTAGGTTGACGAAAAATCAACCGACTCGAACCGAAGCGATTAATTAAGAATAGCAGCGAGTTAATGTATCATTGATAATTACTGCAAATACAATTAATTCACCTAATGCAATTTTAATTATATGATATTTACAAATATATTCCGCTAGAAACTTTATGGTTATTAATGTAAATAAATATATAATACATTAGCATTACATACCATAAAGTGAAGTTACTTGAATAATATACATATATCTAATTATATGGATGATATATTCACAATTTAAAATCAATGGTAAAACTAATTACTAAGTATCTTAAACGAGATATTTGTCATTTAAATGCAATTTTAATTTATATATATCAAACAAACATAAAAGCACAAAAATGATCTTTAAACTCAAAATTACCCAGATCCCACTTGACTTCATTAATGTTCTAAAAATATCGATACTTCTTGCACTAAGAAAAGGTTGAGTTTAGGTTTAAGCAGAAAATTGATTCGCAACTGACAAATTGAGTATAATATGCATTTTATAGCTGCTTATAATTTTACTTCAAATTTTTCGTTGCTTTATATTGTACGAATATGAATTAGCCAAACCCAATAAATGTACAAATTAATCAAACTTCACTTGGCAATTTGTTTGTTTTTGAACTTTCATTAGGTTTGAGTTAGCACAGAAAGTAGACGTTTCGCAACTGTCAAAATGGCATGCGGTCGGGGGGGGGGAACAATAAATATATTTTTATTTTATTATTTTCTATTAATTTATTTTTTTAAATTTTATTCGACGATTCTTTTAACAAAAGTCATCAGTAATCGCATTGTCTTTCATAAACTTGTCTAAAAGTTTTTTTTCGATTGATATTACTGGAAGAGCTGATAATCTATTCTTACTTTGACTATTTCTAGTAAATGTATTGATTCTTTTCATTGTAGAAAATGATCTTTCTACAGAAGCATTTATCGCTGGTATGGTAAAAATTAATTTTATTAAATTTATTACTTTCGTTAAGATATCTTTTAGTGAATTGTTAATAATCACATTATTAATGCAATTTAGAGATTTTAAATGGAGTTTTGGTGGTCAATATATATATATATATATATATATATATATATATATATATATATATATATATATATATATATATATATATATATATATATATATATATATATATATATATATATATATATATATATATATATATATATATATATATATATATATATATATATATATATATATATATATAAATTAGTTCACTTTTCAACTCCATAAAATTAAAAAAAGTTCTCTACGAGCGTTAAAGTGATGTAAAAAGCGGTTCTGGAAAATCCTTTTTGTATTTTTTAAATTTAGAACACAAGTGTACGAGAAATTTTATACCAGCCTGGCTATTGATATGGGAAGCCGGCAGCTCCCACTGCGAAACATGAAGGCCGAAAGGCCGGAGAAATAGACGGATTAAAAATGTCAACCGTATGAACGGTTGATGATGGGCGACTGTAAACACGAGCATGAGTAACGGTTAAGGTTCTAGTGCCCATGCGCGACCAATTCATTACCCGATAAGCAATTCATGGCGCACGCGTATCGACTGCGTCCACGCTGCAATCGGCTTTAGCCGCTCCCTCGGTATGGTTGTCTGTAGCCGATTTATTATGTATGTATATATTTATTTATATATATATATATATATATATATATATATATATATATATATATATATATATACCGGTAAAAATGTATTTATTATTGATATGATTTAACGAAATAATTAGTGAAGTTATATTTATACTAGTGAAAATATAACTTCACTAAAAAATACACATTCACTGTAACATATGTAGCATATACATATATATATATATATATATATATATATATATATATATATATATATATATATATATATATATATATATATATATATATATATATAAAATATTACTTTTACATCTACGTTTATATTTTAGTATGTCTGATTATCCATGGATTTTTTATTGTATAATATATAATTATATATAATTGTATATTTTCTTATAATTTATATTACAGAACATTTTTCAATTAATTTTATAAATGTACGTTATAAAATTAGATATTACATAAATTTCGCCTTTAGATTGCTATTAGCTTCTTTATAGTCATTAAAACTGAGTGTTAATGTTTCATTTTATTATCCTACAAAATGATGATTGCATTAAATTGCTATAAAGATAACAATATTTTACAATTATTATTTAATACTCGCACATGGTTTCATTCTTAACCTACTTATTTTATTTATTAAAATGTGTAGCGAGTATTAAACAAAATGTTTTTGATTGTATTTTCACTGATATATGTATATGCACGTATCCATAATAAGTAAAGAGACTGTTCTATGCATTTTATAGCACGATAGACCAGTGGTACATGTAGATGACTAATACCTAAAATAATTGGTTTCTAGTGTTTGTCAATTCTATCGATACTGTAGGAACGAATTTAGTGTTTATTATATAAGACAATAATCATAAAGTAAGTTTTCCTTATTCTTTTTTATCTCACATAAAAATATCAAGATGAATTATTAAAATATAATCGAGCTGAGTCGTACAAAGTGATATATTGATTGTATGTTGTAATGATTAATATAGGTAATAAAATATATTTTGATTCTAGTCTCAGTATTTAAAGGTTGTTGATTGTGTTTACATTGTTTACACATTTACAAATAAATAAATATTTTTTATTGATTTTTATCTGAATTATTTTATCAACTATTTTATTTATTCAGTGATATACTATTGATAATAAACATTTAACTTTATTTTATATATAGAGACAAAAAATACAGCTTTTGTGTACACGTTAACGAATAACACAAATGGACTTGTTGAACTTGTAAAGTTTCGACTATTCCAGTTCGTTGAAGCCTCTTTTTAAATAGATTTTTTTCGAATCTATCCTTCAGATCGTTGCCAAACATTATGCATACACTTTACTATATACAAATATTTCCCTGGTTCGTTCGTGTAAGTATGTAGGCGGTTTAGCGTGTTCATGGTCCGTAAAGGAATTCAGTTTTTGCACTTGGCCGCTCACAAGCGCAACGTCTACGACGTGAATCCGTTTAGATGCGATGCTTTTTGTATTTTTTTTATATTGTTAGTATCAGCGAGGATGTAAGAAAAATATAAAAAAAATACGGAGCAAAAAATCCTCCAAAACGCCGCTTGAGAACAGTGATATATAAATATTATACATAAACGTTATGAGAGCAGGAAAAAAATGTTTGAAGAATGGTTTAAAATTATAGATAGATGTATATATGTATATTCAAATAAGTACTATACATCTTGTATCGGCATTTTTTATGGAATCAATCCATTTGTAAAAATATGGTACCTGACATATTGCTCTACTTGAGATTTGAAGATTTGATAGAGTGAAAATCATTATTAAAATTTATGCTATTTTATTGCGATGCAGTTGCATTTTGTTAGAACTAGCATTTCCAAATATTCGTATATCGAATAGTAAACGATAATATATACAAATACATTCGATAAGCTATGAAGGTTAAAAAATACAGTTTGAATAATGAATATAAGTTTATACACATAGCGGTAGTATTTGATAAAATTTTCAATATCGCTAATTTCTAGGATTCTTATAGACACGCTATAAAATAATTTGTTATCTCTATGAGCTAGCTGCGATTTGGTTAAGATCGATATTACAGTAACCTGACGGACCGTTCAGTACTAAAATAATATTATGAATACTCTCGCAACAAATAATTCTCTCATATTTATAAAAGTCATTTAAATTAATAACTAGTTATTTTATTTTAAAATAAGTTTGAAGTGCTTCGGTTGCTAATCAAATCATGATCGTGTCTTTCACATATGCTCATATATTATATGTATATAACGATGCTTGTTATCGAGAAAATATTCTTGTGAAATTAAAATCGTATTTAACAAAAATACAGTAGGTGATTTTACAAATTCAAGGTGCATATAACTAAAAAAAAATTTAAGCCCTGTTGAAATAGATTATGATTTCAGAAATAAAATTACTTTAAAAAGCATCTTTTCAAACTTGCTTTCATATTACACACAGGCCTACCGAGATGGAGGAGAAAAAGGAGACAAATTCCCAAAGGTCCCGTTCTCCTTGAGGGGCCCAACTCATAGCAAGAATATATTTATAAAAAAATAAAAACCGACCTCAAATAATGAATCTGAACTAAATTACAGTTGTTTGAAATGTATACCTATATAGTGATGTATTTCAGGTATAAGTTTCTTTAGCTGTTTTTCATACATAATATACAATTAATAAAAGGAGCGGAACATTGCCTTCAAAAGTGCCCACTTTCTAGGTAGTACTTTCACAAAAAACATTATTGTTCAAAGGGATAGATTGTAGTTTTTTTGACGCGGCTCCGTTTGTGTTAAGATTTTTTTGCAAATTATTATTACTTTATGGCTTTTTGAACGTTTAAAAAATATAAGACATTATAGGAAATATTTAATGAATGTAAGTTAGTTGCAGTAAATTTAAGTATCTGAAAATTAAGATCGATTACCTAAGGAAATAATGAAAAATCAACAACAGTACCAGGTGCATTATATAAATTTAATGTTTTTATAAATTTTAATATTAGTAATTTAACAATTGCATTTAATACAGAAATGTGCCTTTTCCTCAAAGAAAATTTAGAAAAATCTATTCCGCAAATATTTCTTAAAATATGTGATTTTAGTAAAATCATATCTGAGTACATTTTCATCAGTAGATATATGTTTTTACCAGTAAAAATATAAATTATCTGGAAAGTGCTATTAAAATTATATGATTACAACTTTTCTTTATATAGTATTATATATATTTACATACTTATCATTATTTACTTATATCCAATGTATAAATGTTACAGTGAATGTGTATTTTTTGGTAAATTTATATTTTCACTATACAAGTCCAAATACATTTTCATCAGTAGATATATCTATGTATTTCTACTAGAAAAAATATAATTTAATTGATAGGCGCTAATATGCTGCTCTAAAATGTATATGAAGCTAAATTTGACAGTTGCGAAACGTCCATTTTCTGTTCAAACCCAAACCTAACGTAATTAAAGTTCTTAAACTAATGATAGTTTTAGACAAAATACAAACTAAGCCAACTCATCTCTCAAGGAAAAGTAATCGGAAAAATAAATACAGACAGGCGTTGCATCTCACATATGGCTCCACAGTTTCTCTGCATTTCGATATTACACTATGTTTTAAAAATATGATAGCTATCATTACTGATATTAATATGAACTTATTATATAAGAGGGCTGATCAAAGTATTTTCAAACCGAATTTTGGTCAATAGGAGAGCGCAAAAACAATTATCACTTCTCAGAAGGCAAAAATTCACGGCAAAAGCAATAAAATCGTGTCGGAGTCGTCGCAGTGGGAACGCTCGGTAACGAGCGTTCCCACTGCGACGGCGACGGCACGATTTTATTGCTTTTGACGTGGATTTTTGACTTCTGAGAAGTGATAATTGTTTTTTGCGCACTCCTATTGGTCAAAATTCGGTTTATATGATCCTTATTAAATTTAAAGTATTATTATAAAAGTCGCAGTATAAACGCCAGATTACCGAGCGTTCCCACTGCGACGGCAATGGCACAATTTTATTGCTTTTGACGTGGATTTTTGGCTTCTGAGAAGGGATAAATGTTTTTTGCACTCTCCTATTGAGCAAAATGCGGTTTATATGTTCATTATTAAATTTAAAGTATTATTATAAAAGTCGTAGTGTGAGCGCCAGATTACCGAGCGTTCCCGCTGCGACGTCGACGGCACGATTTTATTGCTTTTGACGTAGATTTATGACTTCAGAGAAGGGACAATTATTTTTTTATGCTTTATTTGATTCTCAGTTGTAATATTGTTATAAAAATCTCAATGTAAGTGCTTGATAATCGAGCGTTTTCACCGCGATGGCACATTTTTATTGCTTTTGCCTTGAATTGGAAATTCATTACATGGCAACACTAAGCAGTAAAGCAGCAACGGTAGCTAATTTTCATAATTATTTGTGGAATAGAAAGAGTTAACTCGTACCTATTATTATATATTTAATAAATTATATTATGATGTTAAAAAATATTAAAATACCATTTTTATCATGAGGTCCAGAATCGTTGTTTTTCCAGGGCCCGGGTTCGCTTTCGGCGACCCTGATTACAGTTTTAGATATTTTCTATCAACAAACATTTAAGAATAGTTACAAATTTTAAATTTAAATAATTCATAGAAAAGCTTACATGATACAGTCTTTGAAATCTTGATTACTTCCCATATTATAATTAAAATAATATTAACTCAAGTTTGATTAAATATAAATATTGGACACGCGAGCAAAGTAACAATTATAGAAGCCATTTGAATTCGTTTAGGGATTCTGCCATTTCCGGAAGATAATCTAATTCAGGACCTTATAAGGACCCATGTCTATCAATAATTCAGATCGGAATATAAGACCACATATTCCCATTACGCATTATGTGTATTCGTATATAGATTCGGTAAATTTATATTTAATATATATTGGGTGACCCAAAATATCGGTATATATTTGTGTCTCTATGTCATAGAATTTCGCGGAAAAACCAATTGATCAATTTCAATGAAACTGTAAGGCATTAATATGTTTTGTTTTAAATCAAACCTGTGATTTATAACCCATTGAAATATTAATCGCCCCATCTTATTTCTATATCTCAAATAGACAAGAGTAAGTAATATTAAATTTTTCCACAAACAGTTTCTAGTGTTTGTTCCATGCATGCAATTTCATTTCTATTTACGTTATCAAATGTACGTTGCAAATACTTCCATATAGGATATTCCTTAAGAGCTTTTCATAAGCTCAGCTCTTTTCATAAAATTTTATATAGCGTAAACGTCGGTGCTGCAGACTGGTCGCGTTAAATTCCGCCTCTTTATATCCTAATATTACCACACTATCGAGTTTCGTGTGGAATTTTCAAAAAATAATACCATATGTGAACACGTCCTTTAGTACAACCGATCCGCAAATATGGGGAATAGATTGCATGTGGGTTTGTAATAAAAAAATCACGGATAAAAGCTCATTGCAAAAGAGCTTTCCAGCTATAAAAACTATAGTTATGACTGAGCGATAGAGCTATATGCCACTATCTATTATACCACTAGTGTAGTGTGATAAGCTAATAATATACAAAGGTTTGTTTCTAAATAATCTACTGATGTAAAAGCTCGCCACAAAAGAGCTATCGAACTTTTCTAATGATTGGGAACTTTTTTTTATTGTGCGATAAATACGACCTCGTACTTTTCAACTTTTCTAATGATCTCCATTCAAAAGCCATACGAAATAAAGTTCATGAAAAGTCCAGTGCTTTTTTGTTTACAGGATTTGAGAAACTGAGACGCAAACAAAACATTTTGCGTGAAAACCAGTGCGCCGGTTTAAGAACATGATTACCTAGCATCTGTTTATGTATTAAGTAATATATGCAAAATATATAAATTAATTGAATTATATATCGATAATAAATATATATACTTTATATTAAATATTTATTACATACACCATCAGATTTGCTTATTTTAAAATATTAAAAAAATATTGAGTAGTATTTTTTTGACAAAAATTGATGTCATAAAAATAATATGCATCAAATTTAAATTGTAAATTTATATTATATAATGCATTTATCAAAAGGATGCGATTTATTGTTATTTATATTTAAGAATAAATAACCATTTTTACATATAATGTAATAATATATATATATATATATATATATATATATATATATATATATATATATATATATATATATATATATATATATATATATATATATATATATATATATATATATATATATATATATATATATATGCTTAGCTTAATGTATATTTGCTTAATAAAAACAGTGCAAAAAAAAAAAAAAACACAAAAGTTTATTTAATGATATTCTTTTTGTCAAAAGCTTTCTATAACATATGACGTTAAATATTTGCAACAAGCATATAACTTTCAATTTAGCTAAATTCACATCATAAAACATTAAAGTTTTTATTAATTTGTCTTAATTTAAATAAAGTTTTTGTCACTATCCTGGAAAATTATTTATACGCAATGTGCTTAATTTCACGATTTATTATTGCGGTATTCATTGTGAGGCCGTTTCTTCCTTTGTGTTATCTACCTGGTATAAATATACACCTATGTCTGTGCCTACACACAAGAAATAAAAGGAGAAAAAATTACGAAAGGTTAAGTTAGCCAACACACAAGGCAAATTCTTCTTGGGACAAAAATATTCCGAGAACGCGAGCGGGATCGTCGAATAATAATTAACTTCGGATAATTCTGAATTCAGTGAGTTTTAGTTGTGTATTGTTATTAAGGCCATAAATTAATGTGTGTATTTTTAATTATTTTATTTTTTTATTGTGGTAGGTACATGAGAGCTGATGGGACGATGCATTCACAGATAAATCATTGTTTCGCGTATGAGTAAAAAATGGCGAAAAAAATCTCATTCGAGAGACTGCTACAGTGGAATGTGTGTGAAAAAATGCATCTAACGAAATTTAGATGGGTTTTTTCGTTCGATGCACATGTGAATTTACATATTTTTTTGTATTCGTGGTATTTTAAATTAAATTAGGTTAAATGCATGATAATTTTATTCTCCAATGGATATATTATATGTGTGTTTATAATCGCATCATTGTTAGATTTATTTGACTAAGTAGCGATTACTTGAATTATTAATATTACATTCATTTTCTAAAGAGTAAAAAAGTATTTAATTATATTAAATAGATAGATTATATGGCTAGATATTAAATAAATTTATAAAATATTTATTGTATTTACTGTGAGTTGTTTTATTAGATTTGACAAATCTCGGCTTTACATAAAATAGTAGCTGAGAGGCAGAATTCAGACAATGATGATTTAGGACCGAAACTTTGAACTTAGTCAAAGAAAATACACTCAAAAGAGAGAGTGAGACACTTGTAATTTTTATGTGTTGCTTTGTACTGTGACTATAGTAGTATTCAAGAAGTTTCAAGTATAACCATACCAAAACCATTTGTGACCATCGAGCCGCACAGAAAATCATAACAACAATATTCTTTGTATTTAATAAAAATACCAGATTGTTTGTAAGATAGAAGGAATTAAAATATATATTATTATATTGTGCCAAATTGTATTATTTTCGGTATAAATCGAGATCGCAAATGATTTTTTTCGTGAATTATACTTTCAATATTTTCAATATTTTTGGATTTCAATAAAAATGCCAGCTATAAATATTTTAGTGATACTTTCATTCATTATTTGTCATTAAATATATCCTTGCTTGACTAAGATTAATTATTATTATAGCATTCAAAATTTATATTGGCTTAACACATTTTTTAAGCTATAGTAAATTTAATTTACAAGGTTAACCCTTTCACCGCGTTGACTGCTTTAGAAGTCATCAAGAAAATTGCCAGTACTCATTGGACACCTAAAGGTGCAATACACCTTTAAGCCTAATAATATGTTTTTAAGTATTATTTAGGGGTTACTTTAATTGATTGAACCATTACATTTTAAAAACTATGGCATGAATAGGTGCCTCCCACATATTAAAAAAATTCGAAATAGCTCGCCAAAATACCTACCGCGGAGATAGAGTTATGTTAGTTGATTGAAAAAGCGTAAAAAAGCATTAATTTTTTTAAATAGACAAGTTTAGTAAATTTTTATTAAATAAAACAGACTTGAAAAATCTAATTATATAATAAAAAATATAATCCGAAAGGCTCAGATAATTTGCAATACTTCAATCAGTAAGAATAATTTCAAAAATTTTGGGATTAATTTTTTGTAAAAAATATAAGAGTTGATCTCTTAAAAATGTTAATGATACACCTGCACTAGTCACTTGCGGGATCGCCGGATATTCCCAGATAATAAATAACACTTTTATATTAAAAAAGGCAGTAAAATTGAGTATATTGTTCCTATGATTTTCGTTATAAATCAAAAGGTGAAATGATCTTGATACTTTTCGTAAATATATATGAAATGTAAAATATCTCAATGATCTTTTTCTTATTATTTATTTGTGATTTGTAGTTTTCTTATTAACAAATTATCAAAAACAGAATATTATGGTGATACATTCTTCCATTATTTGCTGTAAAATATTGACTAAAAAAAATATTTTTACAGCATTTAATATTTTTATAAGCCTAAATTCATCATATTTATGAAAAATCCAATACTGAAATCACACATGATTCACGATACCTATGGATTCTGGGATTAGTAAACATGATTCTTAAAATTTTGCGATCAAGTTTTTGTCAAAAACATACGAGTTGATCTCTGTAAAAAAGTTAATGATACACCTGCACTTGTCACTTGCGTGATCGCCGGATGTATACATGTAATAAATAATTAATTATAACAAAAAAAAAATTTTAGTACATACTTTTTATGCTTTTCGGTATAAATCAAAAGTCGCAAATGATCTTAATACTTTTCTTAAATATATTATACATAGTTGTAAAAAAAATCTCAATGATTTTATAAAAATTATTTATATGTGATTTGTGCTTTTTTATTTTAAAATTATCAAAAGCAGGGCATTATAGAGAATCTTTCTTTTATTATTTGCTGTAAAATATTTTTTTGCTTAAATAAAAATTTATTTTTACAGCAATTAATATTTTTATTTATATGCTTAAACTAACGAATTTTCTCATTATGATTAAACGAATCCAATCCCGAAATCACGGATGATTTACGATACATATGAATTCTGGGATTAGCAAACACGATTCTTAAAATTTTGGGATTAATTTTTTGTCAAAAACATACGAGTTGATCTCTGTAAAAAGGTTAATGATACACCTGAACTTGTCACTTGCGTGATCACTGCTTATTTACATGTAATAATATAATTAATTATAACAAAAAAATAAATTTTAGTACATACTTCTTATGCTTTTCGGTATAAATCAAAAGTCGCATATAATCTTAATACTTTTCTTAAACACATTGTAGTTATAAAATATCGCAATAATTTTTTAATTATTTATATGTAATTTTTGCTTTTATATTTACAAATTATCAAAAACGGGATATTATATTGATACTTTTTTCATTATTTGCTGTAAAATATTAACTAAAAAATTATTATTACATCATTTAATATTTTTATGTGCCTAAACTAACGAATCTGTTCATTATAATTATAAAAAATCCAATCCCGAAATCACGGACGATTTATCATACCTATAAATTCTGGGATTAGTAAACATGATTTTAAAAAATTTTTGATTAATTTTTTGTCAAAAACATATGAGTTGGTATCTTAATGAATTTTATTGTTACACCTGCACTTGCCACGTGCGGGTCCGTGGAATGCTTATAGGTAATAAATAACAGTTAAATGTTACAAAAAGTATATAATTATGCATTTTAGTATAAATCGAGGGTCGCAAATGACATTAAAACTTTTGTAAATACTACTTTAATATAAAATATCTCAATGATTTATACGTGATTTTTGCGATTTTTCTTATAAAAATCTTAAATGAAAGTTACAGTTATATAAATCAAGATATTTAAGTGATACTTTCTTTCAATATCAGCAATAAAAACTATATTTATTATAAAATATTAATGTAGTTTTAAGCTCATATAGTTATTTTTTTACTAGCAAATACGTTTCTAATGTTTCAACTATATATTAATTTATACAATAAATGATTTTAATGAATGTTTATTGGAATTTAAATTTGATTATTTTTATATAATACATATTGTGTGAGCATCCACAAAAGTTCAGTATCAAAAATCATGAGGCAAAGAATAAATGGTCATTTAATACATATCATATAAAATTATTCATCAATATTTGATCGAATAAGATCAAAACACGGATAAAACGATACAACAGCATCTCCCGGTCACGCTTAATCCGTTAAACTCGTATTGGCGGATATCGACATTTTTTTCTTTCCATATTCAAGGATGTGGTTAATTTACGTTCGAGGCTTTAATAAGCAACTGCACTCAAAAAATCGTGTAAGAAATCGTTAGCGATGATTTTATAATTTTCTGTATAATTGCTCACTGGCGAACAATCAAAAGGGTATTCGGTAGTTAAACAAACTTCAGTTTTAAAGTGCATAAGTACTCGAAAAGGTAATCCTTGCTAGGTATGTCTTCTGTAATCGGCCGCATCCGCCTCAGGTAATAATATTAAAGGTGTCAGTTGTAAATTTTCACATAAAAACTCTTTATATGTATGTGTTTTCTTACATACAATGGCATCTCTCGATACAAAGGTGTATTGTAAAGCGCCCGTTTCGTAAAATGAAACTATTCATACACTTTTGTAGTCGTTCAAAGGCACAGGGAATCTCAAAGGAATATCATTAAAGGACGAAATGCTAGGGCCGCAAACATTCGTATGTGCTTCAATCTGATCTATTTTTTGGATAGATTCCTGAGCTTTTCAATAATATATCGCAATTTTCGACAAAGAATATGGATCCATTATGTTTTTGCTATGGAACGCTTGGATGCATTTATATTATAAGGAAATAGATTTCAGGCAACATTTGTAGTTAAAAATAACGTTTTAAAGGCTATGGTTAAACTTTAGATAGACATTTTATTGGGTTTAAAATGCCTCGCCTTTATGGCCGTAGTTGCAGCGAGATATTATAAAAGTTTCAAAAGAACAAAGTTTATATATATAACATCAAATATTCAAGCAAGCTTGTTGAAGTTATAAGATTAATATTAAAAAGCTCTATACAATTTGCATATATTATGTAATTTAACTTTTCATTATTAAAACTTATTTTTAAGCAATTAATTGTTCCTATTAAAATTCTTAATTAGTTGTAATATATACTAATGATTTTCAAACAACTTTAGATTATTTATTATGTGTCTTAAATATATAGAACAAACTTAATACATTAGTGGAAATTGTGTTCGTTTTATATTCTTCCTTATGCTTTATTCTTAATTAACTACACTGTCTAATAAGATTTTGCTATTAAGATTATAAGCTCAGTTTGTATATTAAATTACTACCTTTTATATCCAATTAAGCTTTAATTTTTAGATCCTCGAAAATCCAATGTTTTGTAACAAAAATAAATATTTTATTTTATTATATTCTATTATAAATGAAATGATAAATAAGAGCATTATAAATTCGTGTACTAGAGCTTGACAGTTTTTTGACACATAGAAGAATTTCCAACTATGATTTTGATCGTTAACATCTGATTTGATCTAAGATCGAAATGCGCTTTCATATGAGTAACGATAAACAATGATCCATTATAAATAATATCATAAGCATAATTATTTAAATTTACTTCACATCAAAGATTTGCTGCATACTCCATCTTGAGATTATTTTGATGTGAAACCTTGAAAATTTGCATTATATTATGATAATAAATTAAATTCAATAGCATAATTGTAATATATTGTATACTGTATTATTACAATTCGTTCAGATTTCGTAGATGAGATTCAATTTTCGCCAAAATTGAGAAACTTCACTCTCGAGCGAAATAATGTTATACGAAAAGTTAGCATTACTGTACTGTGGAGAAATTTACATGCAAATTGTATGTATGTTATTGAATACTATTTTTTTAATATAAAAATCTTCTGTGGAATTAGTTCGTAAATAAAATAATAGGCTTCGCCAACTTCTAGGAATTCCATTGGCAATTGTGTGCAATTAAATATACTCAATAAAACTATGAATTATATATAATGTTTACGACACGGCGAATTTATGAAACGGTAAAATATGCTATGCAAAAATATTACTGAGCTAATTTTTTTATTAATTTATTATGTTTTATTGAAAAAATATTATTATCCATATATGTGGAATATATAATATTTTAACATCACAGTTTTGTAAGCCTATTTCTCGCACGACTGAATTTTTGATATTGAAATTTATAAAGAACCCGTTGATATGTCAGTATTTATTGTATAAATCGAAACGTGCTCGAAATGAGACTCGTGGGTTTAAGCTTTTACCGCGCGTTTATATCACTTAATAAGAAAATATTATTATATTACAATAAAATGGAATTTATTGTGTTTTATATTACAGAACATACGTGAACTTGTATAAAATATGTTATAATGTATACAAAACACAATACTATTGTACATAATAATATTTGAAAGCATAAACCTTTTTGGATAATATATTATTTCATATCAATAGTAACATATTTTATTAATTTTATAATAAAGTGGCTTGTATATGTATATGATTAAAAATATTATTTTAGGGAGATTGCTTTACTAATTATGGAGTAAATGTTAAATCTATAATTAAAAGCTGCCATAACCTGATCATTTTAAACACAGCAATCAAAATTTTATTAATATATACTTATATATATAAAATATACATTTATACATTCAATAGCTTCGAAAGCTTTTATTGTATTATTAAGGCAATGTATAATGCATTATTAGTATAATAAAACTTGTTTATAGATGGATTTTAATAAAATTATAAGTTTACATATGCATATTTGTGAATCGATTTATTAGATAAATATGTACGTGTGTAAATTGCGATTGTTTGTATTCTTTCGCCTTCTTTCTCTTTAATGCTGGACTCAATAAATATTTTTATATCATTTATATATTGCATCATGCATAAGAATTGATGGCACACTTTAAATTATGCTACCGTAATTAAAATGAAGAAAGCCAAGTAAAAAAATTGCGTTCATTCAGACAGAACTTTTATATTAAAACCTGCACGATGGACATGTAACTAATGCTTGAAAAACTTGGATCAAATTTTCATATGGATTCTAGTTTTTCTTTTTTAATTTTTATCGTATCTGGGAGATTGAATGTAATGACTATATATGTATATTAGGTTTTCCAAAACTTTTCTAATATCACAGAAAAATATTGTATTGAATATTTAAAATAAAATCAAGCTAGCTAGTGCATAATAATGGTTTGTAATTAATAAAAGATGTGTCACTGTTGTTTAATTATAATTGGGTAAAAATAGCATAGAATAAAAGGTCTAGAATGGGAACCTAGTAGCTGTGGGTTCGAGTCACGGCAGCTGACTCGTATTTTTATTTATAAAAATTCTCTTTTACTTAAAATCGACTCTAACTGCAACGTAACATCTTTTGATATTATATTATAATATACATCATAGTTAATAATTAATTATATAGATGTCACTGATTCTCATACTGTAAAGTCTGGTAGTTAATTATATCTTATTGATTTACTTAGTTGATACAGATTTATTCTATTGTAACTCATTAGACTAATGCGTGTTATATTTTAAGGTAAAATTTACAATAAATAAGTTATATTGTCGATTCAAAATATTATATAATTATAATTAAGATCGATCATCATATGTTAAGCTATCCTAGATTTTTCTAAGCTCACGAGGGAATATCGTAATAAATTACTAAAACAAAAAATAGCTAGATTATAAGCTGTACTATTTTTTTTCATAATTAATAAAATAGTTTTAACTGATTTACAGACTGGATTCTCATTATCCTGAGTAGTTATTGATTGCGTTTACCCCGTTGTAACGCACTAGGCTAACGCCTCTCATATTAAATATTTTATTAAACACATTAAAATTATATTATCTGTTTTTGTATGTACATATAAATATTTTAATTTATTATAAAACACCCTAATGTCCTAATCAAAATTACTAATATTGGACTATATTTATAAATAAATCTAGTGTTTGCTGTCATGTCTGGAGTATCAGAATTAGTGATTTTTATATCGATCGATCATTATAGATTAGGTTTTCTTATATTTTCCTAATCTCACGGATATAGCAATGATTATGTATTTAAAATACAGTTAGATAAAATTCTATTATGAAATGCTTAAAGAATATTACATATGTATTGACAAAATAAAATAAAACTAATCATGGCAAAGGCAACGCAATCGTAAACTTTTTTATCTATGCATTCTTAACCCTCTAAGTAGTTTGTTAATTTTTAAGCATTTATTAATTTGTTACTATACAGCTGGGAGTGAGTTGATTTTACGTTTATTTCCATAATTATTTTTGTTGTTATTTATTTAATATTGCATTTTAAGTAAATAATAATAAAAAAAATCAGTGATTTTATTAGATTTTTGGTTTCTTTAGTATGTTTTAATAATTTATTTTACCACTTTCCAATTATTAAATTTTGTTAATTTATTTTACATATTCATTTTATATTAATCGGATTTTTTATAGCAATACAGAGGCTTTCAATATTTTTTATAAAATTATTATTAAATATTTATTGTTTTAATTTATTGGTATTATTTTGTATAGAAATAATTTAAATCTGAAAAAAAATATTATATTAATATAATATTTTTATTTCTTAAGCTATTTATGTAAGTATATAACAATTATATTATGTGCTAATACATTAAATAAATATCTGGGGTACCTAAAAACAGTGAAAGATCGACTGCCGTACATGTACGGCGATACTCCTCAAAGGGTTAATATATAGTGTAAGAGTGTAGAGAATATCACATATATTTGTGTAAAAAACACAATTGTTTTAAATGCTTATTCGTAATATATATTATTTTTTATTATTAATTTTAATTAATTTTGGTCGATCTTTCACTGTTTCTAGGTATCCTAGATAATTATATTTACATATATAACTGAATAAATATTAAATATATTTTTTTAATTTAAATTAATGTAAATAATTTTAATAGAAAATAATACAAACAAATTAAAGGTAGGAAATAAATTATCATATAAAAATGTTTTATAATAATTTTATATAAAATATTGAAAGCAGCTAAGTCGACATAAAAAAACGCATAAAAGCCGAATAATATATAATAAATATCTAAAATAAATTAACGAAATGTATTAAAAGAAAGTGGTAAAATAAATTATTATAACATATTAATACAAAAAAGTAATAAAATAAATCATAGCAATAAAACGTTGATAATTTTATTTAAATGCAATATGAAATAGTAATAAATAAATAAAAACGGATGAGTTTAAATTAATTCACTACTCAAAGGGTTATTGCAAGTTTATTTAGACAGGATGTTCTCACCAAGATCGTAGGAATAATCTGATGGCGAATGAGATCGAGAAAATGCCAATATGACACTTTTCTTATCTCATCTCTATAGTTATTCTGTAGAAAAAATACAGATCGAATGGATTTAAACAATCTTAAATCATCTACATACAGAAAAAATAATTTTGTATCTGCTGTATTTTTGTAGCAGTTTAGAAGACTTGGCACAAATATTATTGCACTGTTGAGAAATTTTTTGCTTACTTTTGAACATAATTCCGAGGTCTTTAGTAGAAATATCTCAAGATAATAAGAAACTCAATTATAAGTAAAGATCTAGAATAGGACCCGACATAGCTTTTTCCTATGTTGAAATGTAAATGGTTGTTAGCTGTTCATAAATAATCAGATCGATCTGAAAAAATATATGTCAAAAATCATTTGGATTTTTGAACGCCTTTAAGTCATCGAGTTACAAAAAAAAAGAGTTGTATATGTCGTTTATGAATAATTTAATTAAATGTGGTTTCAAGTTGAAACCCTGCAGAACTGCAGAAGGATTGAAATAATCCTTTGAAAGGTAGCCATTAGTATCCAACTACTATCCAACAAGATAATATTAATTTTAGATGCATCTAATATATTTTTTTAAATTACACTTATGATAGTTAATATCTTATCGATGTTGAGGGCCCACTTAATTTTGCTCCATTCATAATATGCATAAACGGAGCGAATCGTAATTGTTTGATTGCTCCATTGTTACATCCGATCCGCAAAAAATTGGAGCGTGCGTGCGTTCACGAGATAATAATTTTGCACAAAACCCAAAAACCCAAATTAATAACACGAATTGGCCTAATCAACCCACTTGAATTATGCATGAAGCCAAAGAGCGCGTAACACGCTCGCTTTACGATTGCAATATAATAATTGTCGGAAACCATTGCGATTCGCCGGCACGAGCCTCAAAATTCAGACTTCAAAGATTCAATGAAAATTTCCAAAAAGGAACTCGCTCACACTAAAGACCTTGAACTGTGGCTCATTTGAGCCTTGAACGTTTGCATCGATTTGCAATTTGGACACACAGAAAAAAAACAATCAAAAATAAATAATAGTTTGGTGAGTGTTAGATGGGAAAGTTTTAAAGGTGTTTTTAATTGGTTGGTTGTTCGGGGAAGACATTACCTGAGTTTTATGTGGTTGCGGTCTACGTTCGTAGGCGCGATAAGGAAGTTTTGGAAACTTTTTAATTTTTTTGAAAAGTTTTGCAAGAAAACACGCACAACTATGCCGGCACGTCGCGCGCTACTGATGCCCTCGGGCCGAGCGCGTCTGCAACACCTGCTACTACCTAGTGTTGAAGTGCATTCATGCTCGTTAGGCAATTAAGTGCCTCAAAAAAATATATTTACTAACTCTTTGAAGATACATGTAAATATCTTAAAGCTTACTGCCGAACCGAGCTGTACATAAAAAATATTAGTACTATCTAAAAAAAATTGTGCTTGATCATTTTGATTTACTTTGAAATGTAAAATGTTAACAAAAATCGTTTCGACCCTGAAATATCCATTTCTTTAAATTATAAAAATATATTATTAATTTATAACAAATGTAATTTATTAAAGTATGAGATTTACCAAATCTAATCGGAGTCAATCTTAGTCCCTGATTTCATTGTTAATATAATACATTCCAAATAGATGTTCATTTTAGCATTAAATATTAATATCTGTGCATGGATAAAGCAATATATATATATAGAAATAACTACTTAAAATGAATGCTATTGTACTTAAAACCCTGCACTTTGGATAGTATAGGGTTATGGATCGGAAAACTGTGGCTCGTGAGCCGCTTGCGGCTCTTTGATTAAGCGCATTAAGCATAGAATGCATAGATACAACTAGCCTACTAAACGCTTCGTTGTTATAGATTTGATTAATACCCATCGACGGTTTAAGAGTTTGTAATTAAAATGGATAAAAAAATACAAAAATACTATGACTGAATTTGCTCAAATTTTTTCAAAATTTTAAACAATGGTTTCTAAAATATTACCATAAAAATTTCTAAGCGCATTTTAAAATCATTCCGCAAATCTAAGTGTAGTTTATTATATTTTAATTGCTTAAGGAATTTTTTTTTTATTGCTGAAATTCCTTAAAGTCGAATTTTAGTGATATGTTTATTTTTAAATAGTTACTATTCCTATTCTGAAAATACAAAGGCCAGCTTTAAGGCAAAGCAATATTTCCATTTTTTAAAATATATCAAAAGCAATACAAAAAATGCTGTTAAAATGTTGAGTGTTTGAACAAAATCTAAAACAATTATTCCTTTAATATTTTCTTGAACGCATATTAAAATTATTCCGCAGATTTATGTTTAATTGAATTTGTTTTCATAGCCAAAGGAATTATATTCTTAAATATGGGTCAATGATTCGCAATAGTGGCAAGTCATTTAAACCTTATTTTAGTGATACGTTTATTACGAGAAAAATCAATTTTTTTACTTTAAAAAATTAAAAATTATTAAGAATAGCAAAATCAATTGAAAAAATCTGAAACAATTATTTCTAAAATATTTACATAATATTTTCTTAAACACATCTTAAAATCATTCCGAAAATTCAAGTCTGAGTAAAATCTGTTTTTAATTTCTAAATGAATTATTTTCTTGAATATTGGTTAATGGTTCACAATGGCGGAAAGTCATTTAAACTATTTAAAAAAAATCTATTTTTGAATATTGGTCAAATTTCAATATTTAAAATAAAATCGTGTCGTCGCAGTTTAAACGCTCGGTTATCTAGCGTTCATAATAGGACTTTTTAGAGTCAAATAAAGCATATCTAAACATAATTTTGACCAAAAAGAGGGCGCAAAAAAGTGATAATTTATTTTGCGCCCTTCCATTGACCAAAATTCGGTTTGAATATACTCTGATCAGCCCTCTTGTAATAGAAGTCCATAGTAATTTCGGTAAGGATAGCTATAATATTTTTAAAACATAGTGCAGATCAACTATGGAGCAATATGCGAGACGCGACATCTGTCTGTACTTATTATTCTTTCGCATATTTTCCCCTGAGAGATTACTTGGCTTAGTTTGTAATATAAACTTCATTTAATAAAAGTTATGAAACTATATTTAATTTTATTTTAAAGTATATATCTATCATTGTAAATGTATTCCATATTATTTCACTGAAATGACAAATTTAAAAAATATGGATTCGAGACTGTAATTTTTTATATTTTTCTTGAAGGATAGTTCAGAATCAGAGAAGTCATTTTAGCTATTTTTAATATTTCGATTTCATTAAGATTCATAATATTTAATTAAATGATTTTTCTTGCATTAAAAATCGATATTAATGTAAATAAAAATCACACTTAATCGTGAAAAACTACCATATATTACCATAAAAATGCATATATTAGCAAAAAATAAGTAGAAAAGCCACAAAATTATTAGTATGATTTTTTGTAGCGATTTAAATAACAATGCGGATAACAATAGATATGTTTTACAGCAATTTAAAGAATCGATCAAATTTATTTTATAAAATATCTTTGATCTCCTGTGTCCTCCTCGAACAAAAATGTCGTAGGGAATCGTTTTTTTCAACTCTGGTAGGCACATGAATGAACACATTTTTCTAATATGACATTTTTTTACCTCCCGCAATATCTCTAAATAAACAAAAATTTTTAGATGACTTTTTTTATTTTTATCCTTTAATATTTTATAAATCTAGTCACCTTATCTAATCATCAGTTAATTTAAAATTTGAAACCTTAAATGGCGTTACAAAAAAATGTAAAGTAAATTAATAAAAAATATGCCCCCTATGCTATTTGGGGGCATGTATGAATCAGATGCGTGTGGTGAGATATCCTCCATTTGGGTCGCTCACACATGAGCATCTAAATAGCGTGTTTTTAATTGACCGTGTTATTGGGGAGTCTACTGTATATATCTATGTTAATCCACAAAAATTGTCTGTCAGCATAAAAATACATAGCTATGCTAATCGATTTAATATTTTTATTAGCTTTGTAATAATGCTAATGATTTCATAAAGATAAAAGTAGAGAGTAAGGGAATTTAACCAATTACTGCATACGTCGATAATTTTAATTTGAAATGAGAGATGACAAACGTTAATCTCACAGACGGGTTTAGAAGCGTAAGCCTCTCGAATACGCTTCGCACTACATATTTCTAGCTCATTAAAATATGAAAATCTCGACGACATAGTATTTTGAGTGTCTGGTTACAAATATGCTGAATCAACAAGATTTTCATATTAAATTGAACAAAGGATATGTTTTGCGAAGTAAATTTTATACTAATATGAAAAGGCCAATTTGCAATTTATATTTAAAATAACACATAGTTAGCAAATATCTATCATATAAGGGAATATTAGAGACAACTCAATAAATGGATTTATCGGGATATTTATGCTTGAAAGTATTTGAAGAAAATTTTTGATATTATTCGGTATGGTTTAACAGCATGGTAATATTATTTTTATATTTGTATTCTCAAATCAAGTTAATTTGAGAATACAAAAGTATAGATTCCAAGAATCGCCTTAAAACAAAGGTTTGAATGAAATTAAAAATCACACTTTCGAAAGCCATTAATTATAATCGAATAAACTCAAATTTTTATTTATAAAAATGCACTATTATTAAAGATTGACTTCCAGTTACAAAGTAATATCTATTGATTATAAATTATAACACACATAATAATTTTTAATTAATTATATACAGATTACACCAATTCCCAGACTTCCAGTCTGATGGTTTTATTATCTATGTACTTACTTGTAGGTATTCATTATGTCTGATTGACTTATCCTATTATATACTTTTACCCAAAACTACAGACACTCAATATTTTTTTTATATTCAGTATAAAATATTGTAGTATGTTTAGTTGGGTAGGAAAACGTAATTTTGTTTTGCTGTTTTATTTAACAAACCACGCGCGATTTTGACCTAGACTGGAAGTTCACTATATGACAACACTGAGCAGTAGAGAAATCACGACTAATTATCAGATAAATAATATGTGTAAATAATTTTTAATGCCTAATTAAAAAATATGATTTCAGATTTTTTGTTATTTTTTGTTAATTTTAAAATACGTATAAATCTAGTCGTTAACTACTTGAAATAGGTGGAAGTATTTTTATAAAAATATTTTATATATTATTTTATAAACCACAATGACGCTATTGTAATGATGACTTGGCATGCGATTGCGAGCACAGTATAACCTTAATATTATTAGAGCTTCTCACCTGTTGATTCATTGATTGTTGTTGATTTGGATGTATTTTATATAAAAAAAACGTAGTCTAGCAAGTCTAGTCAGATAGTAAAAAACATATACCCAGAGCTCCTATTCCGATTATTACATACCACGTTGAACCAATTAATTTTGTTATACCACAATTTAGATTAAAAATATCACTACCCTAATTTAAAATACCTTAAATCCTTACATTTATTTGATCTACATATACAGTATTCAACCATCAATATTATTGCATATGGTTTATTTGACAAGTGGACGGATATGCGAATCCCACATAGAGCAATTTAATCATTGTCAAGACTCGTCAAGTCTCGCGAGATGATCTCATCTTTAGTAATAACATAAGTCTTCATATCCTATACATACGTATATTTTACTATACTAACATTTCGACTAATGGGAAATGTGCAAAATGCGTCAACATAGTGATTCATTTTGTGTTTGCTATGCGGTGTGG
The DNA here is from genome assembly GCF_051122295.1 of Plectrocnemia conspersa. Classification (NCBI taxonomy): domain Eukaryota; kingdom Metazoa; phylum Arthropoda; class Insecta; order Trichoptera; family Polycentropodidae; genus Plectrocnemia; species Plectrocnemia conspersa. The sequence continues at coordinate 25,142,920 of NW_028277167.1, forward strand.
CGCTAAGTCGATCGGAGCGTGCCGGGGAAAGATTGGGTATAACTGGCGGGGAACACCTGCCCTTGGTGTATGTAGCAAGGGACCTAGAAGGGACCTCAGCCCTCTACTCCGGGCGAGGGGAAATGAGAGCAGTCTCGTATCCGGTCCTTGCACAATACATAGTGCAGCTGGAGACCTTCGCATGTATGCACATACTTCTAAATGTGTTTTGTGAGGATCTCTTTGCAGGAATGAGTTGGATTATCGAAGGGTTATTTAAACGTGTTCTAAACCTTTCATAATATACATACATATGAGTCATAAATATTCAATTAAATAAATACGACGCAATAAACATACAATTATTACGTTTTGGAGTACCATACTATACCACGTAAGAAGTTGTCGAAATGCTTAAACGAATGTCTAGTGAGTATGATGGATGATGCAATATTTCATAGCCCAATTCCTTAATTTTTTAAAGGGGCAGTCGTGTGATGTATGGTCGCTTATTGTCGTGCAAGACTTTTGATTAACTAGCGCGAGGATCAGATCGCTTTCTTGATATATATTGTCGCTCTCAATTAATCTCATCGAAAGGGTTTAGGCATTCTTATTTAAAACTATAGACACAGCATATAATAGCTGTTGCTACGAATTAGCTGTAAAGATCGATATTATCAGTGTCCTAACGGACCGTATGGTACTGAATGCTGTATGAATTATTTAAAGTGCATTTAAATAAATACTTTGTTCCATAAAAATATTTATTTGTGCATTTATGTAAGGTAAATATTCATGTTTTTTCTTGGCAAAATGATTCGTACATAATCTGTTTAACAGTAATGCACAAACAATTATTTAAAAAATATGATAGCTATTATTAGTAACATAACAACGGACTTCTGCTATGAGATTATGGGTCAAAGTGTATTCAAACCGAATTTTAGTCAATAGAAGGGCGCAAAAACAATTAACACTTATCAGAAGGCAAAAATTCATGTCAAAAGCAATAAAATCGTGTCGGCGCCGTCGCAGTGGGAACGCTCGGTAACGAGCGTTCCCACTGCGACGGCGACGGCACGATTTTATTGCTTTTGACGTGAATTTTTGCCTTCTGATAAGTGTTAATTGTTTTTTGCGCTCTCCTATTGGGCAAAATTCGGTTTAGATATGCTTTATTTGACTCTAAAAAGAATTAATATGAACGCTTACCGAGCGTTTAAACTGCGACGGCATGATTTAAAAGGACTTGCCGCTATTGTGAACCGTTTGACCAATATTCAAGAATAGAATTTTTTTAACCATAAAAAAACAATTCAAAAGAACCTCAATTTTTTAAACGATTTTTAGATACATATTTAAAAATTTATTTTAGAATTTGTTAAAATTTTCAATTTTCCATTCACTTTTTTTTATAGATTTTGTAATATTTACTATCAAAAAAATGCTTTGTTTTGTATTCGAATCTAATGTACTTTAAATTTGGTTAAAATGACTTTCCGCCATTGCGAACCATTAACCAATATTCAAGAAAATAATCCATTTGGCAATAAAAAGCAAATTCAATCCAAATTTAAATTTTCTGAATGATTTTAAGATTCGTTTAAGAAAATATTATGTAAATATTTTATAATTTCCTGTTTTAGATGTTATTCAATTGCTCAATTTTTTGATAGCATTTTTTTTCTATTGGGTTTGCTTGTAACTAAGTCTTTAGTATTTTTTAGGGTAAAAAAGTGATTTTTTTGTAATAAACGTATCATTGAAATAAGGTTTAAATGACTTGCCGCTATTGCGAATTATTGACCCATATTTAGGAATATAAAGCATAAATTTGCGGAATGATTTTAATATGCGTTTAAGAAAATATTGTGGGAATAATAGTTGTAGATTTTATTCAAAAGCTCATTTTTTCATTAGCATTTTTCGTATTGATTTTAATATATTTTAAAACAATGTAAATATTGCATTGAGTCTTTTGTATTTTTACAGTAAGAAAAGAGAAATAAACGTATCACTGAAATAATGTTTATAGGTCTTGCTGCTATCACGTACCATTGACCAATATTTAAGATAATAATTAAAAAGAACTAAAATTTGAGAAATTATTTTAGGATGCATTAAGGCAAATATAATGTATATATTTTAGATATTTTTTTTTATTGAATTCTCATAATAAATAAATACAATAGTATGTATATCATTGACACTACTAAATTATTTTATTTTTAAAGCGAATAAAATGATGTTTTTATATACAAATCACTAAATAATTGCTTTTTGAATTATTTTATGTTACCTGTATTATTTTTTTAATATGTATACAAAATATGTATCTGATTTATTAATATAATGGTTAACATAGTTATAAACGCATTATCTAAATTTGACCTAAGTGACTTATACCGATGTTTAAAGGAAGAATTTCGTATACAATAAAAAATAAAAATTGTATTAAGAGTAGAAAAACATGTTTTTTAGATGATCGAAAATATGAAAATAATATTTGCTCGAAACATGTCAAATATTCCCTTTATAAAAATATCTTTGATTTTTTTAATATAATAAGAAAAGCTTAGGACAATATTATACATGTATAAGATTGTTCAAATGCCATTACCTAACATTGAACCAAACATAATATAGGGTTAGCTGTACTTTTAAAATTAATTTAACTTGACTGAAGTTTTAGTGTTAAGCATGTGTATTAACAAATACAAATATTTAAAATAGTTTATGGATCTATTTACTTGAAATTTTCTGCAATATCCCTATAAAAAATATTTTAATATAAGGCAAATTAAAAAAATATCAACACTCTTGTATGTAGTCATTAATAAATAAAAATGTTGTTGTAGTATCTATGTTCTTAATTTATTGTTGCGTATATGTGACAGTAAATTACCAGTGAAAATATATTTCAACGTATTTTAAAATGTCTATGAAACTCAATTTGCTGTTCTAACCTAGACATCATTAGCCAAACATAACTTTACCTAATAAAAGTGCTAAAACTTATTATAGTTTTTGAGTTTTTATTAGCTTAATTCGCTTAGGTTAGGTTTGAGTTTGGCTTATTTTAATTTAAATATATTGTCCGAAAATGTGATGTCACTCTGATCATGTGGAAATATGAGTACCAGCTAATTTATTTATGAACAAATACAATACAGTAAAGTTGTAAATTAATCGATTGATACATTTTAACTGACTGAGCTAGTGCAATTATATATACTAGTGAAAATATAATATAGTTTCTGTGGTGTTACACATAAATATTTTGCTTAAATAATCAAATCTGTATATATTTATTTGTAGGTGCACAAACTGTGCAAATAAATATTTATGATATGGTAATAAAGAGCTTGAAAATGCGTGTATATAAAGTGGCTAGTAAATTGTGAGATAGAAATTTTCAATCACGCAGAATTAAATACGATCGGTTAGTTTCATAGATTTCTTGATCTCGTAATATTAAATATTTGATAGGTACATTAAATAAAATTACGCAATTTAATTAAAATAATAATCATTGATTAATTCTTAGTTTTTATAAAGCTGGATATGAGAACAAAGGCAATATTTTCAGTATATGTTGAAAATCAATGTAAGCTTTTCCAATATCTATCTCAAATATATCGCCGAAGAAAAAAATATGAATTGCTTTGCCGTAACTATCCCTTTGTTCTTTTGAAAAATTGATGATCACTCCTAAAAATTATCAAATGATCCGTTCAAAGCGACACACAAGTTGATTGGAAGTATAACATAAAAAATCATGGAATACATATGTATGTATGTACAAGTATACACTGTAAACCCTACATATCCGAATCATAGAAATTGGATATTGCAACCGATTTGAGGCTTCCTCAGATTTGTTTCGAATGTCCAAAAGGGATTCGCATTTGATCGATTTCGTTATAGCTTTTTAAATAACAGCTCATTTTAGAACTAATCATAATTACCTTCTCGAGTACTGAATTATGGGATGGTCATAAATCGGGATAAAAAATGGTAACAATGGAATTTTGGTTATTCAACCTTCTCCATTCGTCATTGTTTAGTAATAATAATAAAAGTGTGTACCTTTATTGCTCTTGGTGGCTCTTCAGGTATATAATAGTATGCTTAAGTGAGTGCGAAAGAGACGGAGATGGACATAGTAAAGGTAATTCTTACCTGTAGTTGAAATGATTCGTTCCGCTGGGAATTCATTCATGGCTTGTGTGTGGCATTCTCAAACTGTTATAAAATCATATATGTATGTATAATACATGCATTTAGTATCTCTTAGCAATTAATTGCAAACTTAGGATTATTTATTAGGTATACGATTATTTTTAATGATATCTTGACTTTTTTATTTATAATTTTTAATTGATTGCTTTTTGGAATAAATTATATTTTTATCGACGTATATATTATATTTTAATGTGCATTAAAATGCTTATGAATTTGTATCTTGAATAGTAAACAGTCTGAACGATTTTACGATTTAAATATTGGTTTTTAAGTATGGAATGAAAAAATATGTTAAAGTATAATTTATTATTTGTTTTTAGATATGAAGTGTAAATAGTTATTAGTATTTTTTTTATTATGAACGTATTTTAATCCATTTATATTTTTAATATTTTTATAAAATATTTACAATATTACAAAAAATGATTCTTTGTTGTTGTAAATTATTGTTTCGCGTTTGCATGGTAAATTATGGAAAATAAAATCAGTGTTTCTTGACATTTTATTGTTGGGAAATACTATTTTTATTTTCCAGTTTTATATTGTTATTTTATTTTTTTTTCATAAAAAAACAAATCAAATTTTCATCTATGTTAAAATAAATATTTACAGATAGATACAATATGCGTTTAAGATAAATTTATATAATTTTTTTTTATATATCTTAATATATTAAAATATAACTTAAATATTGTATTGCTTATAAGCAGAGTTTCTTAAAAACGTTATTTTTTCGTAATTAACGTATCACTGAAGTAAGGTTTAAAGGACTTGCTGCTATTGCGAACCATTTGACCAATATTTAAAAATAGAATTCCGTTGGCTATAAGAATATCAATTTAAAAAAACTTAAATTTGTTGAACGATTTTAAGATGCGTTAAAAAAATATTATGATAATATTTTAAAAACAATTGTCTTAAAATTTGTTAAAATATTAAATTTTTCAATAGATTTTACACCCCTGATTTTGAAATATTTAATAAAAAATAAATAATGCATTGTTTTGTAGCCGAGTCTTTGGTATTTTAAGTGTAGAAAAAGTGTATATTAAAGAAAACGTATTACTGAAATTTAGTTTAAAGGGCTTGCCGCTTTTGTGAACCATTGACCAATATTTAAGAAAATAATTCTTTTGTCCATAAAAATATTGATTGATTTTAATATGCGTTTAAGAAACTATTATGTAATTAAATATTATTATTTCGGGTTTCTTACTCTTCTTACTCTAAAAACAGAAACAGTTTAATTTATCGTGATATTATTTTTCCAACAATAAAATCTCGCCATGCGGTTTATTATGTTTTATTCAATAGAATAATAGTTATGATTTTCCCACAGTTTAAAAATCGCTGGCTTCATCGCTCGTTGCAAGTCGTCTCAATGACTGTTTGCATACCTGTGTTTTTATTTTTTCAAAGGCTTTAACAACATTTATACAATGGCTTTCAAGTGGTCAGATAGAAGAGGTATATTATTATTAATCCTACGGCGAAAAGCTGCATTAGAAATGTGTTAAAAAATCACTTAGCGCTCTTTTGAGATAAGCCATGAATTTGGGCTTTCGCAGATTAAATTTTCGCCAGTTTATTACGTTCAAGTGTTGCCTTGTAGCTCAGTTTATAAAGCGGATACCCATAAACGGATGGCGTATTAAATATATTCATGTTTAAAAGGAAACGTAATTAAGGAAAACGTGAAAGCGATCTTATCATTTGAATTATATACGCGCTATTGAATCTCCCTGCGCAAAATTACAATTTTAATTTTACAGTTGGAATTTGGGATTTTGGAATTAAATAATTAAGCGTTTATATTTTTAGAAAAAATGAAATAATAATTAAACCGTCTACCTGTGAAATTTGATTCTATCAGAGGCATCTATAGGTGTAAATAAATAATAATTTAAGATATATTCAATCAAAATTTAATTTTGTTAATGCTTTAAAATATGTTAATTTATATAAAAAGGTATTAATAAAATACTGCAAACATAATATTTGCTTAAAAAAAATCATGTTTACACCTTAATATTTTTAGATATGCAATTTTTATAGCATTAGAAAACTAATTTGTTTTATTAAATATTTTTTTGCTTCCAAATTTTTATCAGTCAACAACGACTATCTTCGCGTAGACTCATCTTACTATGGATACAACTTTTTAAATTTATTTACTTTTTTGCAGTAAAATAAGTAGCTTTGTAAGTTATAAATTAGAATTAAAATGTGTTATTCAACTTTGCTTTTGGTAAAAAAACAATTAGCTGTGTTGAAGCTATTAAGCAGATTTTTGCTCTGATTAGTAAATATTTATAATAACAGATGAGCGTAAATGAGTGAAATCTCAATATCACAGTACAAAAAAAGTTTCGTCCTCGTCTCCCGCATATAACCTCTAAGCGTCGCGAATAGAAGATTCATGTCATCCGCATGCAATGTGTGAAGCATCGTCTAAAATCGTCATAAATATTATATAGTAGAATTTTAATTTTGCAGTTAAAAGCAGTATTTTTATTTTACATTTTCTAGCGCCTGAATAATTTAGGATATGCAATTACTGTAACCCATTGTTAGATTTTGCCATATTTTAGCATTAATTTGTGTTATTAATAAATCATATATTTATACTTCAATTTTATTTATTTAAGTGTATACAAATAGAATTGCAAACATATTTATAAATAAAAATATTATTAAGTTGCGCCTGGAAATTATTAAATATGCAATTTTTCTTTTCCCTTTGAATTTACGTTTTTGCAGTTTTTAAATAAACTTTATAAATAATATGTGATCTATATTGTTTGCTTGAGTTTATATTTTAAGCTAAATCTATTTTTTAATGTAGATAAATATTAGCTACTGAATAAGTTTGAGTACATAATTAAAACAGTCCATTTATACATAATATTATGTGTTAATTTAATTCTTAGATTGATAAAATTAAGTTTATAACTAAATACAGATAGTGTTCTAAAAAACATAATTAATTGTTAATCAATTTATTTAAACAATACACCAAGAATCTATCCTGAGTGTTTAATATTTGCACATGTGAACAAAATAATAAATATATGAATTGTTAAGGCTTATACTTATAAGCGCCTGAATAATATTTTATATGCAATTTTTAAAGCACTTATCTTACAAACCATAAAAATTGATGTTAATACCTATAAAAGTGGGAAGTATGGAAAAGTACTATCAAGTTAAAGATCACGTTTAGTGAGTTAATTTAATAACAGAAATTTTAGTTTTTTAAGTTGCAGAAAAGCGATGCACAAACGCATAGGTTAATGGCTTACTCCCACTTCTTGCACTTGACCTACATCAGGAACCTCTCCCACTGATTTTTTGAGTGCACGCGTATTGCGGAAGATTATGTTTGTTTACTTTATAATTTAAAGAATAGTGTAAAAAGTACACGTCAATCGTTTTATTACAAATTTCGTTCGATTCCTTGACATTTTTATGTTGGATAAACCAGTTTTAAAGAAACAATAACTGTTTTATTTATATTGACAAGAAACTTATTTTTAAAATAAACCAGCTTAATTCGCATTCTGGTTTAAAAATGGGGGCTATTTTTAAAAATAAGAAGTTCGTATCTTCGTCAAATAAAATCTTTAATAATTAAGACTAAAATATATATTTTTTTAATAGACTTTGTAAATATCTTGGCTAAGTTTGTCAGCCAGTCTGATTCGATAAAAACGACTATTTAAAAAAAATCGTTATTTCTGTAGGGTGCCTATTTATATATATATATGTACATATTTTAATTTAGATTTTGTTACGTAACGAAACCATTCTTCTCGTGGCAGCACTAGCGGGTTCGCACGCCGGTGCGGGCCTCACGCACCGCTGTATAATATAATTGCCACCCGTCGCTAAATTTCGTTAAACAATCTTAGAGAGTAAAGAATCCAAATATATTCTGTAGTAGATATTATTGTATATTAAATATTTTTTTTACGTACTTCTCCTCCTGCTTTTTGCGCTTTATTTTTACTTTCGGTAAATACCCTTCATTTCCATTCTAATTCAGTTGTCGATAGTTTAATTTTATATTTGTTTTGAATTTCTAAGTTCATAGTGGAGAACGATAGGTCGTAAAAGTAAGTGGAACAAAACAGTGCGTTCACGTGTAATCATAGATTTGCTCCGTAAATTTTCCTTATTTTATAGTTCTGTGAAGAAGCATGTATAGGTTAAAATATGTTAGTACAATTACCAGCATCACGTTTCATTGTTTTTTAACAAGCATTTGCTATATTTATTCCCTCAGCACATGCTTTTAATGTTACTCTGTATAAAGTTACGGTTAATTCGTACGCTAGATTGCAACGCAAAATTTTAATACATATTGCATAGCTTTAATATTAGCATCTGAACGAAACTCGAATTTATACTTCCGAGCGAGTATATGCAGATTTTTTCTTGGAGCTAAAATAGTTACTGTGCCAGTTATTCACAAACACTATTCGTATAAATAATTCAGAGCCACTTTGATCTGTACTATTTTTTGACCGCTGGTATTCAGTTCGAGTGTAACGTAAACACATAAATATATACATTGCGAATAAAAATGATATAACCAAAAGCCTCTGGAAACGGTCTCTAGCAACAATAATTGCCTGGAACGCTTTATTTGCCTTTTGCCGTTTGCGGGTTTTAGTACTCAAGTTAAATAAAACGACGTCTTTCGAAAAGCGTCGGTCGATCGATGTGAGTTTTTCGGTCGGAAAAGTGTTTTTCTTTTTATCAGGCCGAAAGGGAAAAACTTTTCTTGTAAAATAAAAGGAAGTGAACTTTAAAGGGCAGCTTGAAAGTTAGCATCGTCAATACGATATTATATCGTATTTTGTATATTGAGTGTTATTCTTTCGTATTGTTATTAATTTATTCATTATACAAGCCTTGAAATTTTTGTAGATTTATTATGCTAACAGTTAAAGAACATTGCCATAATCATTCCAAAAAATATTAAGTGAGATCATATTCACGCACTAATATCCAAAATCAGTGAATATTGCTTTAGAGGCACTAACTATTTTTTTGTAGCTCCAGGTTTCCAGTCAAGTAAATAGTCTAAAAGTTATTAACTTAAATAATATATTTATGATTTTTTTTTAATTAACCCTTTGTGTAGTGAGTTAAATTATACATGGTTTTTAATATGTTGTCTAGTTTATTTTAAATTCATTAATTGCTTACTATTGTTTTGAATAACAATATAATTCAATCGATAATCTAAATATTTGCTTTGTCGTCCATTCAAATATAGGGTGTCCATTTAATTGAACCGCGTTAGTTTGCTATTGTGGAAATTCACAAACGTGTTTGGTTTATTTGATGAATATAATTAAATCAAGTAACTAACTGTTGAATTATCATTGAAAGTGATTCTGCATCACGCGTACATAAACAACATTATACGTAGCTGAATAAATACATTGAATCTTTACCAAATTATGATATATAATTTAATTTAAAATTGATCAATATTTTAAGTTTTGTTTGAGAGTAGATTGAACTCAAAGTTTTTTGCCATTCATCACAACTAACATTGAGTATACGAGAGATGTTGAGAAAGTTATATTTTTTTCTAAGTCGAACTTTTGGATTCCAGCGACTTCCGAGCTGGATCAGATCTAACGTGAAGTGGGAAGCGGCTGCTTTCTCTGCCTCTTAAGAGTCGATATTAGGCATAGCTATAGTTTCAAGTTGATAGCAAAATGTTAGAAGTGTTAAGCTCTAACTGAAAGTTTCTGACAGAAGTAAATTTAGTACGACGTGTTCGAGTAAGAGAAAGTCTATCTGGACAATGCGATGATTTGTGGCACAAACAAAAACTTTGTTATCGTATACAAAAGAACCTCGGATTGTGAGTAACTTAATTTACGATTGCCTTTTCACTTTATATTTGAGCAATGTCTTGTAAATGTATTGCATAAATTTTTTCCAACTGTGCCGATGATTTTAAAGACATCGGATCTGGGAGATCGAATTTAGTAATTATCATATAATTATAATTTCGATCGATTTTCCTAGATTGGTATAATTAGATGTAGCGAATAAATTAGGATGAATATTGGATAAATTACTCTGGACTCAGGACCAGTGGATGCTAAGAGAGAAGCGGTGGCCTCTGCGATTTTCGTTGAAGTTGAGTCTACCTCCTCTAGATTGTAGTTCTTGAAATTCGGATGCCTTGATCTTCGATGTTGATGTTCAAGTATGTCTAAAGGGAAGTGATTCCTTGATGTCTATGTATCCACGGTAGATTTTGTTGTCAACCTTTTATAATTATATTGATTTTTAAATATATACTTTGCCGTTGGTCGCTACGACAGAACAGAAACGGTCGATTTGAGAATAAACCCAAATTCACAGGTTTCACAAAATAGCGGATATTTTTTTTTTATGATGTATAGCGCGTATTTTAATTTATTAAGGTGTTTCCCACTGTGTTTCATTTAAAAAAAACATTTTATTCTTAAGTGGCGTAAAAAATTAATTACAAATTAAATATTAGAGTGGTTTAATTGAAGAATACAACTAATAATCAAAAAAATTGAGCTTATAATTAATAAAATAGGTGTCGCTGATTTATAGAATTTGCTTTCAGTCTGGTGTCTTAATACTTACTTAGTAGTTGTTGGGTGTGTTGATGGAATATTGACTATAAATAATTATTAGAATTGTATTAAACGTGCACATAATATTTGTAGTATAAAATATATGTATAATGTACTCTTTGGCTCTTGACTAACTATATGTTTAATACATAGAGATGTATATTTATAGTAAAATTGGGTTTGATGTTACAATAGTAAATTGGCGAACGTTTCACGATTCATTAAGCATGGGGGTATGAGAGTTAAGGACACGCATGATTAACCTTAGTTAACATGTTACGGATTTTTAAGCAATATTTATTCAACTTATTTATTATCGCAATTTTTTCGTATGTATTACTTTATAATCATATTTTGACGTTAATCAGAATTTTGGACGTTAATGCAAGACAAATTTTACTAAAAATTTGTGCAAATTTCATTAATAGTGAATTAACTAATATCTAGTTGATTTTTAAATAGCTTTTTTCTATATAAATATGTTCTAAAATAGGTTATATATTATAATATATTTTTAGTAACATAGTTTAATTCATTATTATGAATAAATATATTTAGTCGAATAATCAACAGTTTAGTTTTCAATACTAAATTTTTGTTAATGTTAGGATTTTTTTTATATGTTCAGTATGTACTTATCTATCTAATTTATATATTGATATTAACATCTGCGATTCATCTCATTGGTTTTGATTATAAACTTTGGATTCCTTCGATATTGCTATTTTCAACTATTTATCAAATTGAATTTATAAACGTGACCATATTGTAACTAATAATTTGATAATGATTATACATTTTTATGTAATAGATTTAACTTTAAACGACAGATTTTTTTTTCTTAGGCGCATTTTCTCCCATTAGATTTAATTCTCGCAGCTTTCTTTTCTGCAGAAATTTAAGCGTCCCGGATATTATATTCAGTAATATTATCATGTCCTTTGTCAGCAGTGTATAATAAATATTGAGTTGATCCCATTTTATATATCTTAAATTATGATTCCATATAAAAGGAATAATTGTAAAACTCATTTGTATGCATATTACATATTATTATCAGTTTTGATGTGTTACAATAGTAAATTGGCGATCGTTTTACGTTTCATTAGACACCAAGATTACAAGAGTTAAGGTCATGCTTGATTAACCCTAAAATTAATTAAATGTTTACAATTTGACAGGTAAGATTAATAGGTATTTATATCCGAAAATTATTATATTTGTTGTGGCCGAAATTATAACTGAAAATTAACTTTGAATTATGTAATATTTTTTGTCAGCTCTTTTGAACGTGTTTGTGGAAAAGTTCCGGACGTTAATTATCCGGGAAAAATGTCATTTAGAATGATGAAAAATCTGACGTTGAAAAGTTAACGATCGTTAGTGAGGAATTATATGTTTCGATTCAGAATTAATTATTAGATCGAATCCTTTTTTTTTGGTTTAAAATAAACTTTATGGTTATATAAAAGTAGCAGGAGCAATTTATAATTAAAAATGTGATTTGATATTAAAATAAAATCATATATACACTATATTATTTTACGAAAAAATCTCAAAATCTCTTTTAATAAAATGTATTTTATCTATTTAAATCACAGTTAATTAGGGATTTATTAACGGGCTTGCCAAAATAGATTGTCTTCAGGTTTTATTTCGTAATGTTAATAAAATAATTATTAAAGTAAGTAAATTGTTTTAAAGGTCTATGAAAATATTTTTTGATTCAATAGATGATTCCAGTTGTAACAAGTTAATTTAACCATATTGACAAGATAGTCAAGTTCGTTAGTAGAAAACTAATCATTTATGATTGTAGTTCACATTAAGCTGTTGAATTCACCGAAATGTAGTTAGTTTGGAAGTTGTTGATCACATGGCAGTTTTAACTATAAATCAGATAGTGAAAATCCAGTCGCCTTTTAGTTTTTCAAGGCAGATTAGCACTTTTCATTAGTCTAAATTACATCGACCTTCTCTTACTGAGTTGAAGTTATAATAGAGCTCTTGAAGTTATGTTACCTTGAACTCCAAAGTATTATATATATTCTGGTGTACAAGTGGTTGTTATATACACAGATTTTGATATAGTTAATCATGCTTTACTTAGGACATATATAGCTATTCTCAATTTACTTGACCGATAGATATCAGTTCAAGTATAAAAACTCTTTTTCAGAACGATTTTCACAGACCTTTAATTATTTTCATATTTTCATTCCTGATTGTTGAAATAGGTTGTACATTCCTTAAAATAAATTATTTAACTAATAAAAAAAATATTTTAAGAGCAAAAGTTATTTAAACATCTTATATAAACCCGTTATAACCATCCTCAACTATTTATTTTTAGCTTATGCAAATTTTATTAGCGTTTTTACGTGATTCAGCGCAAGATTTACATTTTCGAATATGATTAAAGTTCCGACAAAGATTTATTGTGCTTTATAATAATTTTACTTTCTCTAGTGAGATAATCCCTTTGTTCTTTCGTATATCAGACGAAAGCAAAAGGTAAACTGCTAAAATATCTGGATCTTTAAGGTTCTGAATTATGTTAAAAATTTGCTGATGAAATATAATAAAGTTTTAACATAAAGCTTATAGATTACTTTGTATTAAATTAATACTAAGGTCCGAATATTAAAACTTTAAAATAACATTTTATTTTAAGTATAAGTTGATCATGTATATATTTTAACAATGAGTGAGATTAAAATTTATATGTATATATATTCATGAGTACGTTATACAAGCGCACGGGATGATTGACGATTTGGACGGATTAGACCAAAATAAAGGACAGTCTATTAATTTATAAAAAATAACATACGTTGATTTTTAAATAGTTACGATGTTAATAATGTTGTAATATACCATATATTAATATATTGAAACATATGTACGTCAGCTGTTAGCTCTAAGGAAATGAACGCATAATGTAATCAAGTTTCCAGCGAAGTTTCTCCCCTTCGTTAAAATCTGAATTCGACAGGTTGAAAATTAATTACTTAAGATTTCGTTACAATTTAAAATAGATTAATATTTAAAATTGATATATTTTATGTATGTTAGAGAAATGCTATTTTTAGGCATTTTTTGATTTTTTTATAGTATATCCATCGATTTGCACGTCACGTCAGTTTCCCCACGTAATATGTACGTAATAAATTACCGGGCAAATTCGATTGGCAATCGTAATTCTATGGCGTTAATCAATCGGGCCATTAAATGTACGTTTACGTTGGAGAGATAGGAATTAATGAACAACTCGTGAAGAATGTTCATGTTTTTCGATCTCCTTTTCTTTTACCTTAACTTGAGCTTTAAAAGCAATGGAAACGTGTCAGCGCATTTACATTTTCTAATTATTTTCATAAACATCGTTCCCTTTATAAGCCTTTGTGATCTAATTAAAATTTCAGTTAGGCGAATGATTCAACAGGTTAAAAAGTTAAATACGCTGTAAACACTATATTTACGATATATTATTTGACTAGATAACTGCTGATTAATTATATAAACATTTTTTCATGCTCTCTTATTTAATATAAAATATATTTTATAATTCATATTAATGCATTTTTTTGCAGTATACAAATTAAATGTTTTCTTAAAGATTTCAATATGGATATATATATATTTGCATATGTATTTTTTGTAATTATTATTAATTTTAGTAGAATCAGTTTAATTAAATGTATGTATAAAAATCATAGATGTTTCTTATTTCAGTATATTTTTAAAATTCAATTTGTGTTTTTTTATATTCTATAATATAGATATTAATACTTTTGGAAATTAATAATGTGGCTCATAATCTAAATTTAGTTTGTGTTCAATAAGGATTCTATGTAATTTTAATACCTCTTTGAAATCCTTGGAATTGAGACTCTTATTTGAATAAATATCTGTAATACCAAGGATTTGTGATTCAAGATTTTTATTTATTAAATCAAGATTAAAAGCCATTTAAGAATTATTTTAGTGCATTTAATTTTGTGTATTTTTAAATAGTATTCCCTTTATTTTTTTGCGATTTTCTGAATGCTACATATGATTTTTATATATTTTTTAATATAAAACAATTATTATACAATTAAACTTTAAAAAATAGATAAGGTGCACTTGTTTTAATATAAATGTGCAATACTGTAATGTGAACGTAAAAACTAACAATCCATTGTTAAAAAAAATGGAATATATGTATTTATTTGTAATGTAGATGGAATATAAGAAAAAAAATATGATTCATATGGGATTTGAACCATCAGATCAACCGTGCCATTTCTATATTTTTTTAATAAAAAAAATATGTAAAATATATGTGAGATTTCATTGAAAGAATGTATGTCTTTCACGAATATAATATCTTACAAAGACATCTTATTATGATGTGTTTTTTATGTCGGTTTCAGTAATTTTTTGGGTTTTATATATTGAATGTGATTCATATGAATGAATTAAAAGTAGGCCAATACAAATATATACTTTTATTAAAATTAAATTTTAATACTCAATTTATACTTAATACTTATAATTAATAATAATGAAATGGTGTAAGGTTCTTTGAAGTAAATTTGCACCGATCAATTAATCATTACTCACTTGAGCATAGGGGCGTACTTTTGCCTCAATTTCTCCTTTGATATAAAAACGCCAACTTTTAAAAATCTTGTGTGATAAGGTGACTGAAAAAGCCAACGATGCTTTTACATGAGATTTTATATATACTCTTTTGTGTTAATTATACGTTTTTCAGTAACACAAAATCCAGTGTAAAAACGATTTTTCTAAGCACAATAAAAAGCCTATGTTTTTATCATATAATATATGCAAGTTTATTATCATTTTAATAATATATATTCTGAGAAAATATTTTATCATAATTTATATTATACTCTCAGATGACATTTTATATAATGTATTTAAATGTAATTAATTTATGCAGATATTGTCCTAGTTTTCAAATATAACTTTAATATAATACAAAAGGGTTATTCTTCTCATATCTATTTTATAAAACATATGTTATGAATTGTATTTTTATTTATAACAAAAACAAAAATTTAGTAATATATATGTATTATAAATGGCTTAAGAATTAATACGTGTTATTTTATATTAATTATATATTATGACAATCCAGGGTTTAAATTATATATTTATTACTTGGTATATTTTTGCCAGCATATATATTTTTGTAAAATGCTTTTACTTTTTGTTCGTCGCAAATATTTTTGCACCTGTACCCTCGGGAAAAATCCTTTTATTGTCGTTTTTATATGACATTTTTCCACGTTCGTGCTAAAAATACAATATTGTGTATGTGCACATGGATTTGATTGACGTTAAAATAACCCGAGTGATATTTATTATATTTAACGCATACTATGTTATACATTGACATATATATGGATTTAATCGATAGCCATCGAAAATGTGATTTACTACGTATTTTTATTTATTATATAAATCGAACAAATCGTGAGATATATTATATAATTTACCAGAATATATAAATCATTCATTTTCGTAATCCTAGAACAATGTTGTCCGGAATTAATCACTGTTTAGAAAAAATACAAATTAAAACGGATTTTGAATTAAGACTTTACGAGTTTGAGAAAGCCTTAGACTAGGGTTCAGGTTGTGGGTGGGGTTAGGAAATTAAAATATGAAATAAATAGCTTGTTTTTTTATCATTGCTAACGTTCGTGACGATCGGAGATTCGAATGGATTAGATAATGCTTCGGTGCATTTACAAGCTGATGAAATGTAGTATCTGGGATTTTAAGTGCCTCATTAGAGTTTTTCCGATTATCGATGTCTGATTTTTTTTAAATTAGCCTTTATAAATGCTACATAGTTAAGTCTATGTGTATTTTTAGACTTTATTTACTTTTGCTAATAAATTATAAAAATAAGAAAAAAATATAGTTTATTGATTTTTCGCAATAAAGATAAAATTTCACTCTTTAATATATTGTTAGATAAACTGGTGGTAATTATATGATATGTAGACGAGTGTTCTTCGAATTTATCTCTGCCACTCATGATGAATTCTAACTTAATTTAATTTTTAATAATAAAATAAAAGAAACGAATTTATTATATCATACTTAAAAGTACAAACTTTTATCAATTATATAATACATTAGAGGTACAAAAACATTTTAAAAGTCTCTAGTGTATTTTTTATAACACAAGTATCGATAGAAGATGGTGGAATTTAGAAGAATATCATAGGGAGTTTATTGGAAAATTAATAAGAGTTAGAATAAAATAAAAAATATAAGTTAAGTTAGTTTTACACGAAAAATTTTTTTTTGTCGCATTTAGATTCTGCAGCAAAGAACACATTTGAATTATTGTGTAGTACAATAGATAGACTAGGTCTTATATTTAAAATTAAAATTTCTCAATTTTCTACCCCCACGTTCTTTTAAAAGTAGGATTTTTGTTTGAAATTCTTAATCAATTATAACACATGCCACAAAAAGATTAAAAATTGAAAAAAATCCAAAAAATCGCTTGCCTTTAATTTTATTAGTTTTATTTTAATGTTTCAAATTATTTAATTTACATATAATAGTAAAATTTGTTAAAATTGAAAATAAAAATATATTTTACTTTTGTTGAATAGAAGGAACTATTCAACAAACTTTTGTGCCTGTGATTTAAGTGGTAAAAAAGTTATTAATATCTTAAAATTACATATAATTTTAATAAAAAACAGTCGTAAGAACTTTCGAAATTAACATTGCACTTTAGCAACTCTTAGCTGGCCATACACGCGCGGGCATGTCCGACGGAATTTTCCGTCGCGGGTGCCTGGCGGATAAATCCGTCCGTATGTGGTGAGAAAATATACAGATTTGTCTGTCCGCTGTCCATGCTCAAAACGAACGGATCGGACACTTTTTGTATGTCCATTCTTAAAAAAATTCTGAAAAACAATGAAGGCTAAAAATAAAAAGTATAAGTGTATAAAAAATGGGTTTATTCAATCTGACGAAATTGTCAAAGTTGACTATTTAATATTTTTTATTATTTTACGTAGCAATGTGCCATTATAGGGCACTAGCTTCTTTTAACCCTTCAAACACCAGTGAAATTTTAGTGAGTCACCTGTTATTTCTCCTCACATAAATTTACTGATAAATAAAGTTAGTTCAATAACATTAAATAATAAGAAAATATATATAAATAATTCGGTAACTTGATTGAAATAGTAATTTGTTAAAAAATAATTTACAAGTAATTCAATGGTGAGTGTGGTTAAGGTCCGAACGGCTAAGGGCGGAGCCCTGGCGGTTTGCCTTAATGCACTTACACTATTATCACATTAATTTTTATGGGGAACAAAAATCTACGCCTCTCTCAAATAGTTTAGACATTAATAGAATATACAAAAAAAATAGCATGTGGTGTTTACTTAAAACAAGTAGAAAGTGAGAAAGTAGTTTGCATTTGTTTATGACCTTTTTATTTTATATGTGTCTAATGGCTTTGTTAAAAGACATTTTTTTTTACAAATAACTTTGTTATTTAATGCATGGTGTGCCGTTTCATTGTTTTTAGTGCTATAATGGCTGTAGTTTATGATTCAAATTTTTCAAGGTTTTTAAAATTTCATTAAAAAATTTTACGGTAAATTTTTTTGGCAAATAATTTGTATATATTTTAAATAATTATTTCGTTACATTATTAATATTAAACTAGTCGTATTATCACTTTATTTTTACTAATATTTCTGTAGCAAAAATTGAACATTTTATACCAGAATAATATAGTAAGTTTCAGTTAAAAAATATGCGTGTTAGATTGTCTTTTATTAGCACTAGAAATCCAGTTATTTTACCATACATCCAATTTTTTATAAACGAGTCTGTTTTAATCAATGATTTATGGTTTTATTTTTAATTTATTTCAGCTATAAAGTTGGTGTTTTTTTGATCCATGAACATTATATTGTATACACATTACTTTTTTAACATAAACAATGCATACAGTGAAAATAAACAGCTCATCGCAACGTTCTGTTTTCTGTCTCATTTCTAAACTTCAAAATTATAATTTTATTACAATTTTTAATATAACTTCTAAAAATACATATCATATATAGTAACGTATATACATATATAATATTTTATCTCATTTTAATAGGTTTTCACGCTTATGTTTAATATCAACCGCAACAATTGCGCAAAGTATTAAATTTTAAATTATGACTCCATCAAGTCGAGTTATAAAAGTATAGCGTAATATCAAGTGTGTATAATATAAAATATCATAACTCGTTTATCGTACGAGTGAAAAATAATATAATAATTTTATACAATACTCGTATGTACTATGTATGTGATGATGCATCGTATTACGTATAATACGAAATAAAGTTTCAGGCGAGCTTATCGCAAAACACAGGATACCCATTGAGGAACCTTAAAATGGAACAGGGACCTCTTGTTTTTTATGGACGGCGTTAAAAAAAGACCTTTTTTCCGAAAGAGAGAAATATATAATACAAAGTGAAGCGGGAAAAAAGTCACGGTTAGTTACGAGGTCGAGATAACGTTATGTTATTGTCACGTGAGTAGTTTATTGTGGTACTATTTGAAGTGTGATAATTTCACGATGTGTTTATTTTGGGCAATATTTCAAAAGTCAATCCTTTAACGGCACTTTGTCTGTTTGCTGAAAATGTCCTCAGCTGAGACCGTTTTCTCTCGGACGTACAGTGGGTCACATTTATATAATTTACTATATATAAATATATATTTATATAAAAAAAGGTATTGAATTTATATTGAATAAAAAATGGAAGAATAGAGAGTCATAATTGGATGTCAGATAACATAAGTGCGTATACGTACTAAGCTAAAATCCTGACAATCTAGTCCGTTCATTTGGGACGAACATTCAATCAATATAATATAAAATTATTATATTAATTTCAATATCTTATTATAAAATGATAATACAGTATGGATTTTTTTTAAAACAAAAAAGATGCTGGAACTCAAGCATTTTAATAAAGAAAATTATATTGAAATAAAATTGCATTTAAATTTAATTTTAAGCAGCTTTTCCTATGCAACAAACCGCATAAAAAAATATTAAAAATATATCTGCTTTTGAAATATAACTAAATGAGTCATATTTTTTTACCGGTGAAAGATTCTGGATTTTGTAAATATTTATTTAATGACATCAATGTCTGTTTTTTTCAATCTTAATAATTCTCTTCAGTTCCCCGTTGTAATTTTGAGCTTAGCTCAAAATTGATATTTTCCAATTGTTTTAACATATAAATTTAGGTTCATTTGGCTGTCAATAATAATCGTGACACAATTGGCTATGACAGCTGTTGCTACTTTACAAAAACAAAATAAAAAAACCGTTTGGATTATCGTAAAATAAAAAAAGCTCTAAATCGTTTTGTATTCTGCCGATCTCCATGCGTAATTTCTTCTTATCGGAGCGGATTTTTAGATCACCAAAGCAAAAATAATGCCGCCGGCCGGTTAGAGTAATAGAAAAATTCGCAAGTCATTCAAATACTTTCGATCTTCCGAGAAAGTATGCATTTTTTTAAACATCTATCTCGAACACATTCGGATAGGTGTATTTTTTTATTAATTATCCAAAAATAAGTATTAAAAATTTGTAAGCAATTTTTCGTCATTCTCAGAACCCTAATACAATCTTTCAAGAAGTGTGCATATATTAGGCATATATTAGACATAAACCCACCTTTAATTATTCAGTGTTATAAAAAATCAGTGGTTGTAAATCTTTTTAAATATTCGTACAAATTAAATTTTATATAATAAAAAATAATTTATAAAATTTGTTGATAAATGAGAATTCTCGATTTGATATTTTTCTTAAAATATAATTTTCGATGAAAAACACTAGTAATAAGTGTGAGATACAGCGACGTCAGTTGGGGAGGGCAGGTGGGGGCATCTCTCCCTTTCTTGAATTTGGCCAGAAAAATGCATGTCATTTGATAAGATGCTATGAATCTTAATAAAATCAAAATGTTAAATAAATGTGCTTGTTTTTTTTAATTTTTGGATTGCGCCTCCTTTTGAAAAAAGCGGGGAGGACTTAAAAAAAAATTAAAAAATACAGTATCCCGAAAATATTTTTTAAAACACATAATTTCAGTAAAATCAAATCAGAATATATTTTCGCCGGTAGATATATAAATATATAGTAGTTTTAGAAGTGAAAATTTACATATTTAATCAGGGAAGTTATATTTACATTAGCGTAGTCCAAATACATTTTCACCAGTAGAAATATATGTCTATTAGTGAAAATATAATTTAATCGATAGGCACTGGTGAAATTATATGTTGCTTTATAATGTATATAGAACTCAAATTGACAGTCGCAAAACGTCTATTTGATGTTCAAACCCAAACCTAACCTAATGAAAGTGCAAAAATTAATTATAGTTTTAGAAATGTTATTAGGTCAAATCTAAAATACAAGCTAAGCTAACTCATCTCTCATGAGAAAATAAGCGGAGCAAAAAGTACAGACAGACGTCGCATCTCTCTTATTATCCCATAGTAATTCTGCATTTGAATGTTACACTATGTTTTAATATATATATTACAAACTTTAGTGATATTTCTATTGATTTCTGATATGAAAGTATTGGTCAATGTGTATTTAAACCGAATTTTTCTCAATATGTGGGCGCAAAAACAATTATCACTTCTCAGAAGTCAAAAATTCACGTCAAAAGCAATAAAATCGTGTCGGCGCCGTCGCAGTGGGAACGCTCGGTAACGAGCGTTCCCACTGCGACGGCGACGGCATGATTTTATTGCTTTTGACGTGGATTTTTGACTTCTGAGAAGGGATAATTGTTTTTTGCGCTCTCCTATGGGGCTAAATTCGGTTTAGATGTGCTTCATTTGATTCTCACTCATTGAAAATCGTAATATTGTTAAAAATGGCATTATTTAAATTGTAGCTTGTTAACTTATGACGTCATATTTACGTATTAATTAAGAAATAACAAGCTACGCAAATTGTCAATCGGTTTTTAAACAGTAAAAGTACCGTAAAAAAGGTGCCGGTACGCCGTTCCACCGCGTTACATAACAAAAAAGCCCTGGAAATAAGTATTGTATGTATTTTACCATTGTGTCGATTTTTTACGACATTCGGTCATAATTTTACAAGTCGGCAATTTATTTACGACACATAATAAAACGCAAAGATTATTTCTCAGTAAATAATAATGAACTTTAGCTTTTTAATACAAAGTGCAGTTAATTATTTTCAGGTCTATATTTAGAAGCCGATTTAAAATCTTTTGCTTCGTTCTAATTCTTTTTATAGTAATTTTTGTAATATTTTTGCACAACTGGTAAAATACCAATCGGCCTGTAGAATGCAATATCATCTGGTTATTTATCTGGTTTTACTAAAATTATAATTTGAGCAACCTTTCATTGGGTTGAAAATTATAGTTTAATCCAATTACTGAGTTGAATAGGATGGTCATTCATCTAATGCCTTTCACCACTTTGCTAATTAGGTCACATTTCAATGTCCTTTTAGTGTTTATATATTTTTTATTACGTATTTTACTTATTTTATAAAAAAAATTAAATTGTTTTCCTATCTGAAAAAGTGCATTAAATTTAATTATCACAATTCTGTCTTTCTTGGAAAATGATCTAAATTTGTGAAGAAAGTAATTGCCGAAAGTTTCAGCTTTTTCTATATCGCCTCTGACCCATTTTCCGTTAATAAATCTGATTGGGGGAGTAAATTGGTGAGGGTCTCTTTGATACTATTTTATGGATTCTATAGCAGTAAGGCCTTAAAGATATTCTTGGATTGCCTTGTTCTTTTCTTTGCGTATTTATTTGATTAGTCTTTGTCGTGAGGTGATCGCATATTTTGCCATTTTTTCTAAGCCTAAATTCTTAATATTTTCTTGAACATTTTTAGTTTTCCAAATATGAGGCGCTCTTCATGCTGCATCTTGTATATTTTTATACAAGATGCAGCATGAACGATACGATTTTTTTTATGTTTATGTTTTTCATACATGTAACTTTTATTTAATTAATATATATTTGCTAACATTTTGTGTTTTTATTATTTTATCAAAATTTTAGACAGACTATGTTACATATAATCTAAAATTTCTATATTAAATTTATATATTTAAAATTAACTAATAACAGTTTGTGATAGTTACTTTAACTTATACTTATTTAAATTATCTATTTTAAACAGCGTTAACGAGAATAATATTCCACATCTTTCAGCCGTAAATAAATAGTGTTTTTCCGCATCAAAGCCTTCATTGTAGGAACTCATCCATCTTAGAGCAAAGTCAATAAATCTAGATATTTTATAAACGATAAACACGAATCCGCCATTTGATTACGATAACCTATGCTGATACGAAGCCATAACAAAAACAACTATTAGGAAGCTAATAAAAAGCAATTTATTGCAAATATGAAGAATACCATAAGGTACTAACATAAACAAATTATAATACTTACACACACCTCTATTTTTATTGTATTAAACAAACACCGTTTGATGTGGTAATATATGTTTTTTACTGCTATCTTCCGACACGTTCAGCCTGTTTATAATTTAGCGTAAACATATTGGGAAGCACTAGTATATTTATTGACACATCTCCATCTCTCTCTATATGTTGTTTTTCACGCTTCCCAAAGCTTCAAAGTTAAAGTTGAGCCATGGGAACGATTCGGCTCGCTCGTATTCCGAATAACTGGCGTATTATACGCTTAATAATACTTTATTTATACTTATACCTACACGTGTTGGTTGCGGATGTACAATGATATCCTTTTATATAATACATACGCTGCGTGCTAATTGCTAAATATTCGCACAGTGATAATAATAATAATAACAACTACCCGATTCACAAACGTTTAATTTGGCTACTCGACGCACTGTGGCTTGCCTTATTATTTAAAAATATAAATAGTGTATTTATATTTTATTTAATTAAATATGGCAATTAAAAAACTTTTTTTTTAATTCAAAATAATAAATAAAAATAAGAGCAATTTTATGCACTGGGATAATAAAAATAATTTGTGTGAAACATATTTTTTTATCACGTCGGTGTCACCACTTTCGGGTTTTAATTACGTCGGAGTCACTACTTACGAATTTTGCAGCTTAACGCTTTCTTAAATTTTATAATGTCCCTAGAAAACCATTTAAAGTATATAATACCACCCGCGCGGTCTCGTTTCCTAAGCAAACATTGGTCGAACACACAGTAAATTTCGTCATATACAACGGTAAGGGATGCGTTCAGATTGTCGCACTCGCGTCTATTTGAATTCGCATATTTTTTGCGACATATGATTTTAAATAAAATCAATAAAAAGTATTTAAAATATTTTTATATAATATACAAGGATATATACTGTAATTACATAAATACAAAATCACATATGATATATTTTTCAATATTAATGTATTATTAACTTATCTTTTAACTAAGCCTAAATTATTATCTTCCTTAACTTTAAAGGAAATGTATTATCAAAAAATCCCAGCTTAACAAGTGGATTCAAAAAAACATCTACTTTGATTATGTATTATTTTCAATATTAAATAATTAGTCACAATATTGTATTAACCCATGTTTCTAAATTCTACATAAAATTTACGTATATTTTTTTGTATAAAAAAAGGCGACTAGCAATATGGACATAATCTTTAGCAGCATATGTATTTTTATAAGCAATGTTTATTTTCCCTATCGCGTAAGTCTTCCGGTTTATTAAATATTTTACAGTAATGTATATTTTTTCAGAAAATCAAATTAAAATATCAGGTAAAATCATATGTTAAATTAAAACATCATTTAAAATACTTACACTATAAAGTTTATTTTAGTGAATCGTATTATACAAATATTTTTATATCCAAAAATTTATATACTGTATAATATATAAATACACTTCTATAATACGGACGAATTTAAAAAAATATTTTAACCCTACTTTTATTATCATTATATTTTTTATTTGACTTCAAGTGAGTTACGTTTGTCTTTTTAATAGTTTTATTACAGCCGTACTTCATTTCCGTGTGAAAGAGATGCTGTATAATTTAAATATGAAATAATAAAATTTGATATATGTGCATGAAGATACTTTGTGAT
The DNA here is from genome assembly GCF_051122295.1 of Plectrocnemia conspersa. Classification (NCBI taxonomy): domain Eukaryota; kingdom Metazoa; phylum Arthropoda; class Insecta; order Trichoptera; family Polycentropodidae; genus Plectrocnemia; species Plectrocnemia conspersa. The sequence continues at coordinate 25,167,995 of NW_028277167.1, forward strand.
ATAAAGTAACTGTATAGTATTTTTAATTCAAGGTATAATCTAAATTAAATATTAAAATCTTTTTATTTTTATTAACATTAATATTATTAGTACCGATATCATATTTTATTAACAGATTCTTTTTTTTTTAGAGAATAAAAAAACATTATACAACACTTTTAAAGATCCTCTTTAAAATTTGGACCACTCACAAAATTATTAATATAATTTAAATGCAAATACGAAATAATTACGCTAGCACTGAAATTAAGCTCACCGTGCGCTTCAAAGAAAGCTCTACTTTGCCAAGAAACTCGGCCTTAACCCTTATTTTATTCAATTAACGGATGAAATTTCACTTTTTTCCTTACATGTGTTACATAATACAAATTTATGTAACGGAGTATTTTGGCATTTTTTTCTCAACCAGCTCTTTCTAAGGTTCCGAATTTATCTCTGCCCCGATTCGAGCTTAGCGCACCTAGAGAAAAGGGTTATTTTCAATTATTCCTTAACGCAAAACTGTTTTCTTTTTGTGTATATATATTACTGTCTTTCATTTTACGCTCTAGTAGACCTCAAATATTGACGAAAAAAAACTCAACACGACAAACATAAATCACCTTTTTTAATGTACACATGTATACCTTGTCTAGCAGTTCTTTCTTTCCTTGAGCGTTATTTACTTTTAAAAATACAAAAGAAACAAATATATTATACTGCCTTGGATATTCTAGAGGAATATAATATTAATAAAAAGCATTATTTTATATCTGGTGCTGGAAAGAAAAAAGCTCAAATCTTAAAATATCAATTCTATGTTAAGCGAAATGCTGCCAAATATAAAAATAACAAGTCATACATTTTTTATTGTTGTTATTTCAAATATAACAAGTCATACAGTATTTATTTATCATTGTGTATTATATATAACCACATACATACATATATCACAAAGCAATGCATATAAAAATTATATGTAATATATAAAATACATGTAAGATTTTTGCGATTCATTTATAACATTGTTTTATTTTGATTTATTGCCTAATGGTGTGATTTTTACATCCAGTTAGACGCCATAAGTTTATTATACTAAAAAGTTTAATATCAGTATTGAAAGTTGGAGGTGAATTAGCGAGTTTTGCGAGTCTTCATTGTGGTTGTCGATGATTCGATTGGTGAGTGATTTTCGAGAGCGTGATCGAGGGATTGCCAGTGATATTTTATAACGATTCTTTTAAAGTCAATCGCATTTGTTTTGAGTCAAAAACTTTGTGATAATTGATGCTTTTCAAAAATCTGCGTGGCTATTGTGCAATTCTTGGTGTCTTACCGATCTCTAATGTTTACTATTGTAAGTTAGGACATTGTTGTTTTGATAAGTTTTGGACTAATATTCTAACGCATTAAAAATCTTAGTGTTTTTCAATCATGACTGAAAAATCAAAATGAGTGATTATTATATAGTTATATTTTCAATCGATCAACACAGTTGAGGTTTATCAAGATCTTCTCATTCTCACTTATAAATATCTGGATGATTAATTAAAAACTAGGTATTGAAAATTCTCTAAAAATGAAAAATAAATCATATGTATTAAAAATTATTAAATAAAATCTTTAAATTTATTTTAAGAGTACAAATAAATTGTTTATACATGTGATTAATTATTTGCAGTCCTTTCTTTACTTCTAATTATTAAAAATGACCCTTTGATCAATAAAAATTTTTAGTGACGATATAAAAAAACGCAAAAAAATATTAATTTATGCACAGTTCCAACAAGAGTTAATTTCTGGGTAACAGCTAAATTTAAATTATAAGTAGCGCAAGGTAGAAATTAAATCAGAATAATAATTTATTAAATATGAGATCTTACCTCAAACATTTTAAGATAAAATATTATGCAATATAAATATCAGTTAAATTTTAAGGCCCCTACCGTTAACATACATTATAATATAAGTATGTTTCTTTAAGTTAGAACATAATAGAATAAATGAGCGTTGACTTGAACTCTATTCAATTAAAAAGTAGAACATGTCTCTAGCACATATTAAATTAGTGTGTTGTAATCAATGGAAAAATAACATCAAAGTATTTTTTATTTAGTAAACATGCATATGAATGTAAAAGGCTTTACATTAAATCAAAAATAATACTTTATCGTATAAAGCTTATTTTTTTTAAAATACCGATATAATAAATTTCGTGTTTTTTATTCTCCGTTAAATTATTCACTAGAGTTTCCAAATATTCGCTATCTGCAAATAGAATTTCAATTATAAAATCATAATTTATATAGAATATAAAACTTCAGATCAAATTAATAAATAATAGAATTATGTGTGTAATAAATAAGCACATAAAATATTATATAGGACTAAATTTTAAATTGTTTTAAGCTTTAAATAACAACGAATTTTAAGTTTATATAAATACTACAACTTAGCTCAAAAAATATTACTATAAGTCACTTTAGACTGAGAGAATAAAAATACAATAAAGCTAACAAAAAAGTTCTTAACTACACAATATTATTTCGGAAATATAAATATTTTCTATATGAGAATATTTCTATAATTGAGTAACCCTTGATTTATTTATTATATGTTTTTTTTATAACACGACATACGTTAGCCCAATTCGTTGCAACTAGTGGTTCTTTATAAAAAATATTTATCGAGAAAAAACGTAATTCAAATCAGCAAATTTATAAATAATTTTTATTAAGCCTTATTTTGTTAAAAACTAAATTTGTATAAATATTTTTAAATGCTTTATAACCGCTGCATAAAATAGGTGAGTCCGTGCCAGATGCTTGAAAATATGTATGCTTTCCTAAAGCCTTTTATAAACATTGTTTACGATTTTTTTTACTACTCTAAGAACTATATGATTAATCATATAAAAATAAATAAATAGTGGCAAAGCATATTTTTTTATTATGAAATAATAATTTATTAAACCGCAAAATCTCTATATTTTATTATAAAATTATACAGATACACTTTTGTACATTCAGACTCAAAATCATATGTTTATATATGTTTTCATCTAATATCTTAAAACTGATTTTATTGTACGTTGTTTACGATTTTTTCGCATTTAACTGTCCGTTTCACCTCTAACAATAAACATACGCGATTTTACTATTAACACATATTATTTCAGTCCCAAGCAATTTTATACAGTTTTATTCACAAGCTAACAGCAAACAATCAACCGAAATTGTACCAAAGGTGAAAACTTGTTTAACTAAAGTCGTTTAATCTTATTTTCACGGCGCACTAGAAGTTTTCAAGGAAGGAGCAAATATTATTCTTTTAACGTAAACGCTTTTAACGTGGTAATTTGCTATTACAGGAACAGTTTATTCAAGACATTTTTATATGAAATCGTTTAGGGTGTTTCAATAAATTTTATATAAATAAAAAATCTATTTATTTGCGATCAATCCTTATGTTTAAACCAACGTATTATTCACAAGGATAATGACTGAAAATCACAGCTGAGCTGAATTTTCTTAATCTTTTAACACTAACATTTCTGATTTTTACTTTTTTTTATTTAACTATATTTTCTGATTGTAATTGTCATTTACTTATCATATATTGGATATTTTATGTTCTCAAAATAAAGCAATATAAAATGCTTAATTAAAATTTGGTACAAGGCAAATGTCATTTTTTTACTTTAGAGAACAGATATGACGCTAAAACTAAATTTTGAGTATGAGTTTAATAATATTTTACAAAAATTCGATATTATGTGGTGTAGCAGCGGATGTTGTTTTAAATGATTAAGGCAACAATAATACATATTCAATCCTTTTAGTTTTGTAGTAAATATAGACCCAGCTCTGCTTTTCAACATAAAAACGCAACAGTTTTTTTATTTCGGCTTAATTGAAGAGCATCTTTCTATGACGATTGCTTTTTAGTTTATTTTATTATCATAATGATAGATCCACAAGTCTCCATCAACAAATGTGTTTACTGAGGAGTAAATAATCGTGCGATTGAATTTTTGCGAGTCAATTTTAAAAATATAATTTTATGAATGCATTGCTCATATTTTTCAAGAGCATAAACATTTTTCAAGGCTAAAAGTTCCTAATCATAAATTTCTAAGAAAAAAAAGATGTTACAAAAATACGAAATAATTAGCATCAACTAGAAAAAACTGATTTAATATGAAATAGCTGATTTTTTAAATAAATATATTTTTTAACTACAACTAACATATCCTGTATTAACAGAAATGATCCGAACAATTTAAACAATCTAAGAAAAAATATATCATATCTATATATTTACAATATTTTTAAAAAATACAATAATTTGTAGTAGATAAGTCATTAAAATATGGGGGAGTGAAGATTTTTTTTAGTGTGTTTAATTTTGCAACAGTAGTTAGGGATACATGAGGTCTTACATTATCATGAAGTAAGTTCGATTCAAGTATATTTTCTTTTATAGTTAATTTTCTCTGCATGGTTTTCATTTCTCTACAATATAATTTTAACAGTTTTAATGCATATTCTAGAGCTTTTTATTCTGCCCTTTTTTTGGTTATCGTAGAGAAGCAATTGCTCTTCGAAGTGAAGATTATTTGCATGAATCAAAAACTGTCTAAAAAGAAAAAGTTTTTGCGACTATCCGAAAAATCATTTGTGTATTAATTCTAACAATGATTTACAATCTTTTAAAGCTTAATATTGCTAGTTTTAATAACCCAAAACTACTCTGTACAGTTCTCTGACTAACAGTACCCTCACCAAATACCAAATTGATATTTCTCGTGACTGCGCCGCATTGTGTTTCAAAATAAAATACGTAAATATTTTTTGACACTTCAATTTATAAGAGCTCAAAAAATATTTTTTTAAAGAAGATGACTGCAAATAAGACAAATAAAAATATTTCGGAAAAAAAAATAAAATATAGTTTATATACTACTTCCAATCGCAAATTATTTTTGCCTGAAAAAAATAGGATTCATACAAAAAAAATTAAGTAAAAATATTTTAAAAGTTTTATGAGTGGAGCATATTATTTGTAAATATCAACGAATTGTATCAACATATTAGTGAATTGTGGTATTATATTCTAGTTATTACTATGAATTGTTTTCTGATATATAATTTGCACATATTATTCGGCTAAAACTATCTAATCTAGTTTAAGTAAAAGAGCCTTTTCAAGCCTTCCAAAGTCCGAAATCCGTTTGAGTGAATCCTGTAAATTACACGTAATAGTTGTCTCTAAATCACTGAATCGAAAACTATTCGACTCGTTAAGTGTTCAACAATTGTGCTGAGAGTATATTTTTTCTTATTTCACTTTATATAACGTAATTTATATTTAGCATTAGCGATGAAGTTTAGTTATTGAAAGCCTCAAGAACTTTAATATAGTTAATGAGCGAAGCTTATTCAGCTTTTAATATATAATATAATAAATAGTTCAATATGAAGCAATGAATTTATATAACTTTATAATCATAAGTTTGCCTATTTAGATTTATGTATTTATCTCAGTATACAATAATAGTATTAAATAAATGTATTAAAATAGTACATACACTTTAATAAATTTGTCTAAATAATGCTACACAAATATTTTTTTATGAAACTGTTGATAAATAATTTAGTAAACTATCATAAAAAAATTTTGTTACTATGAAGCAATAGTTATTTATACAGGATGCAAAAATTAAAATTCAGCTCGTCTGAGTGATTTTATTCATATTTTTATAGCTTCAATAAATCTGTTTAATATGTATGTATGATTTTTATGTTGGATTTAACACGAAGTTTTATAGCAAAATTACGAGTCATAACATTGCATTTTAAAAGTTATTAATCTGAGTATATATAATATATACATATACACACGTATAGCATTGTTAATTATTGCGGATTTTTTTGACTTTGAGAGATGGAAGAGATTGCGTATCGCACTTATTTTGCCGAAATTTCGACCTTCAATGTTGTGGTCAGTATCTTGTCTTGATCTTATTGTGTGATTTTATTAGTGATTCGGATTTATCTGCACCTAGCACATAAAGGGTTAAATGAAATTTTGAAACGGCTCTAAATTATATTTACATAGAATTTATTCTAAAAAATATATTTTTTTTATTTTTTTTTATTTTTCACAAACTTTATTTAATTACAAAATATTTTTCACACTATTGTGAAATAAAAACATGGAGGATTGAACTATGTATAATAATCCTATATTTTTTTAGGAGCATTAGGAATATATTAGTTTAATGATACGATATTTATTTAAAGTGTTTTTAATGTGTACACAAAATATAATATTTAGTGTACACAGAAATGCTTGTGTCATTATATCGTATTGGTTTCATTACAACACATTGCACAAGGCATATAAAAAGCTAGTTACGAAACTGAAAATGTATGTATGTACAATTTATAAAAATACATATTTCTGAAGCTAACGATCGTTATGTAGAAAAGGGTTTGAAATCCAATTTCAATGATAATTATATTTAACTAATATTTTCCGTGCATCTTAAGCCTATAAATATAAATTGCAATGTCTTAAAGAATAGATTTAAATTTATAAATTGTTATATTCGTAAGAACTCTGCTGTAAACACAAGACTGTATTATGCAAAGAGATGAATGGATTTGATGCATGAAGCTTTACTATAGTAGATATATCACACAGTAGCACAATGGCTTTTTCGTAGAAAGGTTTTAAAAATATTTGTAGTACTTTGTAATGAACTTTTCTTTATAAAAAACTTAGATCTTTCTCATCACTTTAGTAATGAAAAATGTTGAGCTTAAATTTCAGTGGATTTTATAAATTGCATTTTTTGAGTTTAGTTTTATTAGTATATTGTTGAAATTTATGAGGTACAACTAGTGACATGTATTTAAGCTAAAAATACATATGTTTTTTAAAATGAGATCATTTAGAAATAAAAATATTTTATATATTAAAATAGATTGCATTTTAATTCTGAATTACAGACTGTAAGCTTTTTTAATCAAAGCCTAATTGGGCGTAACATTACTAAAAAGCAACAATGTCTTAGCAAATATTTATCTAAAGTCAAATGAAATAATAAATCGGTTGTTTCATATCAAGTGAATAGTGACATTTTTAATATAGATTGTCATATTGAAATTCCATTATTAACATTTTTAATGATATCACAACCTCATAAAATCAAGATTTTTGTAAACAAGTGATTCATTCATTGTTAATTCCTTTATGATTTCTGTAAATTAAGCATATTTTTAATATTAAAATGTATTAAAAATATTGCAGTATTTTCTAATGTTAACGCTAATCGTTTGTGGTATCGAGATTCTTTTGCGTTGTTTGATTTGTGTCTTAACTCGTAACGCATTGCTCATTTTTGTAGAGCGTGAGATTTCTCTTTTCTTTGTTCAAGTGGTCATTATAATGCCTTCTTAATTGTACCGAGTAAGTGATTCATATGGCACTAAGATATCTTTTCCGTTATTGGCTTAACGGATTGATCATTTTTATGGTGCGTGAGATTTCATGTAGTCATTGTGCCTTATTAATTTTGATTAATGGTACAGACAGTTAAATGCAATAATGATAAACCTTTTTACTTATTAATGTTGTTAAATTTATTAGTTGAAAATTATATTTATTTTCTCATTTTTTATATTTCTCTGACATTTTTTATGTAGATTGTCATATATTAAAACATTTAGACACGTTTCTTTAAAATATATACATAATCAAGAGTGATTATGAAAATTTTTAATGACTTCACTACCTCAAAAAATAAGGTAAATTATTTATTGTTTATTACTGTAAATTAGGCATATTTTTAATATTAAAATTGTATGTTTAAAATATGCACACATATGTTAAACAGTTTATAAATTATAACTGGATATTAAAATGCGCAAAGATCGTAAATTTTAAATTAAAATTATGGAGAAAACCCTACGATTAAGCATTACAAACAGTAAACAAGATATTTATCTGTTATGTAAAAATGTATTACACTCCTCATTAAATTGTATAAGTATTACATTTTATTAAAAAAAATATTGTTTTTGCTTAAATAATTGGATCGTTAGAAATTATGCATTTTATTTAAATATAAGGGTTTGTAATATAAACAAGTATGAGAAGCGTCGTTTTAGAAAGACCTAATTTGAAAATTCCACAAATTGAACAATACAAAGTTTAAGCAAAATTTATATAAGGGAGCAAAGTTTAACAAATTACGTATGTCGATTATCTCGATCCCTACTCCCTGTTTAATTAGACTGACATTTTCTTTCCGGTAAATTTTAATTAAACTTATGCAATAGTCCGAGTCTTGGGGTCCATTTTCCAGCCCACACGCAACATTTCACTTTTGGAAAATTTTGTAGGTCTGGCCATGCGCATCGAACTCAGTGTGTAGTAAACGGACAAGAGTTTTCCTCAGTCTATCGTCACGAGCGTCGCGATGCGCACTACGTTAACGGTGCACCGTGAAAACTTTTCAAAAGTTCACTCCACATAACGTACATCGATAATTTATGACATTCGAATAGTCTATGGTAGTGTTTTATGAGTGTTATGCCGCGTTTATTGTAAATATTCAGTATAATAATATATCAAAGTTGCTAAATTGTTTATCAGTGATATCGCTTATCTCCAATTGTCATTGTTCAAGTATGTATTTGAGGCGCATTGCCAAAATATATAAATTACTTATCAATGTTTATTATGTATCATTCAATATGAATACTAATCTGTAAAAATGTATTGATCAATATCATTGATAGATAACATTTTAATAATTGATTCAAAATAATTCACAGTAGTCTCTTAGTGTTTGATGATTTTATTGGTATTGATGTAGTTATTATTCATTTTAAGTATCAATCAATACAAAGTAAAATGTGTGAGTTTTATATTGTTAATTATTGAAAATGTTTTGTGTGAAATGATTTTTTAAGCTGTCATTAAATATAAAATGATAATCTTAACTACCTCTAATTGTCGTTGTTAAGGTTTATTGTGCATTGTCAAATTTTAAAACATCACATATTAACCACATAAATATTTATATAATTCGAATAAATTCTTAGTGTAAATAAATATATGCAACAAAATATTTTTCTTGTCGTTACTAAATAGCACATTATCATTTAAATATTCTATGAATACCCAAAGTGGGCAAAAAACCCTTTTAGAGTGCTTAAATTTTAACTATTATTAATTCCATAGAAAATAACAACGCATTTTAAAATAATTCGATTTAATCTTATTTTATTAATGGGTGTTTTAAGAGCCGTATATTTATTATAAAGTATAGAGCAGGTTATTAAATACATTAAAAAGGGATATAGTTACATAATATTAGTAACCCAGACTTAAGCAGTACTTTAGCTTATGAATATAAAATAAAAGTAGATATACTGTCATATAAAATGCTTTTCAAAGCAACATTACATTAATTGAAATTAAACAAATCAAAGATATCACAAATAAATTAATTAAAAATGTAAAGATAATACGTGTCTTAATAGAAATGAGTAATTTTAATGATGAATTATTAATCTTAAGATTTAGAGATCTTAGAATTTTAAAATAAATTCTAAAATAGCAAACATGAGTTATTAAAATGACGTTTAATTTAATATGTATTCTGATATTTTATTTAGCGTATTTTTATGTATCTTAAAATATATTTTGCAAATTAATATGACCTTCATAGTGGTTACAAAAGTATTTAAAAATTTGTGATTTCCACCTTGATATATTATTATAATATTCAAGACGATTCAGTAAAAATAAAACAATCTAAAATTTAATCAATTGTATCGAAAAAGTATTACGAACGGTAATTAATCTTAAGAAAAATAATATTTAGAAAAAGATAACGGTATTTATCGAGGGAGTAGATAATTTAAATCAGTACTATTTACTATAAATGATATTAAGTTACTATTTAGTTATTATATATGTATGGTTATGTAACGGCATGAGCAATTTAATCCAGATAATAATAATTGGAAATCTGATCCGGTCAATGGTTTACAATTAATATTCTAATTATCATGAATCGAAACTAGCTTTGACTCAAATTTATTATTATATATAAATACCAGATATAGTTATTGGTATTTTGTTTTTTCTTCTCAATAAAATTAACATTGATAGATTTTCTTTTTGTGTAACTTTTTCATAAAGAAAATTTATTTTATATTGACCTTTCATTTGAACAAAATTTATTGTCGATTAAGATTTTTTTCTCTACTTACAGCTCAATGATATTTTACATATAAAAATATATTTAGAGCAAATCATAAATTTAAGTTCAATAAAAAATATTTATTGAGCTCATCAATTTTTAAATCAAGGTTCACGAGAGTTATTAAAATAGTTAATAGCTGTATTAAACTAATTAAATTCACATTAACCTATAAATTAAATGTATATATGAATTTTAATTTTCATCTTGATTGGAGATCACAAATGATACTAATCAAAAGTTTTAAGGTTTCGCATTGATTTTCGGTTCTCGAGACGGTCGTTTTATATTTGTCTTTTGCGCCTTTGTTTTGTGTAATAACACAATGTGAAATATTGGCTGTTTACTTTTACTTATAAGCTATATTTATTTATATCTTACTATTTCCTGCAGAAGCAAAAAAAAAATATTTCACCCTTATTTATTTTATCTTTGTGCTATACTCTTTTATGCATGCTTTATTGTACGCAGTTTTTCTACGTACTTTTTCTGCTCCAGTGATTACGAATTAAAAATATTTTCTGCAATTCAAAATAATAATATTTTTAAACCAAAACAATATGAAACCCTTACTTGAGCTAAATAATTTATAATATAAACAATTATTTATTAAAAGTCAATAAAATAATATTTGTATTATTAAAATTGGTATGAATATTAAATTGATGTAGGTGTATTAAACTATTTTTTTTATTAATATCTTATGAATAGTCTTGTCTATCGACAGAATAATTGTTAGCAATAAATTTTATATTCATGTCCTATTGTTAGATATATTTAATGTTATTGTTTCTGTGTCTCAAACTTGTATTTTAATAAATTATATAATAGTGATATATTAAAAATATATTTATACTATATAAAAAATTGCTTAGATTAAAATTTGTATATAAACTTCAATTTTGTTTTGAGAGCACAAACGAAAATAAACTAAACTAATCGTATAAAAATCATGATGTAGGGTGATAATCTTCGGATAAGGGTAAATTGCCTTAGATTGTTTGAGTTTGTATTTTTTTTTATATATTTGTGACTTTTCTGTTGACAAGTAATAATTCTACAATATATTTTAATATTATTATTATTAATATGCGTGATTTTTCAGCGTACAGTTTCTCTTACAGTAGTTCCTTATTTATTTTAAGATTGATTTTTTATTTGCAAAATTAAGCATCTTACTATTGATAAAACCTTACTTAATTATTAAAATATGTCCATTTGTAGCATTTCATATGCTTTTTTTAACTTGCATATACATTAGATATACAATATTAATCTATCGTGTTTTTAATCTAAAATTAAAAATATTTTAAGGTGGTTTTTAATTTCCACAGATTTTTTGGTAAAATTATTCAAAAATATTTATTTATCAAAATTATTGTAAAAATATTTTTTTATTAAAAATTATCTGAATATGTATATACATATATTGTACAAAATATTTTTATCCGCATTAAATTCAATTGACAGAATTTTGCATTATCTTAAATCTGACGAAAGATTCAATGTCACATCAGATTTGACATTTTGTTGGCTTGAATAACTAGAGCCAAATGATATATAAGTTATATTTAACCTATGTTAAATCGCATAATAATAAACATATGTTCTAATTATATATTAATATGTAGGTATATTGGAAAACATAATACAATTTTCATTGACATATTTAATAAATAATATATATCTAAACAATTCTCTCTTTAAATAATATGTTTATATTTACAATAAGACAAGTATTATATTAATATAGTTTAGAAAGGCAAACATAAAATAGCTTTGCAAAGTTATTAAATTTTAACCAAAGCTTTCATCCATAAATGTGATATATATAAGACGAAATTACTAAGAATCCTTTCTTAATTAATTAACATTTGTTTGTATGAGTAGAAACTATTTTTGGATTTACATGTTTCAAGAATCAATTAAAACTCTTTTTTCATATGTATTATATTTTTATTATAAACTGTTTTGATACGAAACAGTACAAAAGGTTAATCCTTGACGTGACATCACTTTGCAATCAGGTAATAAGTTCAAACAAGAGAGCTCGTTGTTACTAATACTATAATGCACAAACATAAATTGTTCAAAAGCAATTATTTTAGTAATTTTGTCAACACTCGAAATAATTGAACTCATCTAATTTTGATTATCTTTGTACGTTTCGTTTTATTTCGTTCTATAATTTAATTTATTTTATTGTAAGACGATGATAAGATTAAACAAACATTTTTTGCTTTTAAAGATCCTTTAAAGGTAGAAGTTAGTTGCGCCTGTCAATCATGTTTTATTTAACAATTTTAATAATGAATGTCGCTACTCAGAAATCAACATCATTTTATCCGACTTCAAAGGAGGGTAAAAGGCAGAATGTGTTTGAAGAGTGAAGTAAATTGAACATCATGTATCTTGTATTCATTTAAGATGTACATATATGTACGGATAAAATGTGCGTTAACCAATTTTAATAAAATACAACATAATATATATATTTTTTTCCCTAAAAGGAAACTCTCGTTTCTTAATATTTTAAAATTTTAATTACTTATAATTTAAAATAATTATTATTTGTAGCTAAATAGATGAGATATTAGTGAATGATTAACTTATATTTATAAATATATTTTGAGGCACGATGCTTACAAAAAAAGTGTTTTTAACTTTTGATTGTAGTAAGAAGGCTTTTAATTTTATACACAGCTGCTTAAAAATACTAAAATATTTGCAAATTATTGCAATACCCTTGTCTTTAAGTACATAAATAATTGCCGGATTCTTTGGATAAGTCTGCTTTATAAAATTATTAGTACAATACAAATAGTTTGCGTTCAACAGAGATTTTGATAATGAGGCGTAAATGTTTTTGTTTGCATCAACATTATGACATCTAGCATTTTTAGGTGTAAACATAACCGTTTCTTTATTAGTTTATTTCTCTTCAATATATCTAGTTATAGATTTGCAGCAGTTAAGGAAGTAGTTCTAGATTTACAATATTTTTTTTTATGACTTATATTTTCATCTCATAAAATATACTATAAAATGTATGCAGTAAGTAGAAAAAAACTGATCATCAAACTTTAATATAAATATTTTTCTGTCAATTGTTAATGTGGTATCAAATTATTATTTAATACTAAATATAACGGAACTTTTGCAAACTATTATATACATAAATTATGCAGATAAAAATATCTAAGATTCTACGCATAACATAAATATGTATAAGGTTTGCTTAATGGAGCAGACATATAATTTATTCAGATCGCACGTTCGATTTCGACTTATTGGACATTTCTTGGTACTGAATGAGATAAAAAGTAATTTATCGCTTTATTTCGATTGCAAGAGCTTACTTTGCATTTTTATTTGACATAAGTAACTTCTATTGAGTTAATGTAAAATGGTTAAACGTATTCAATAATTATTTAACTTGAAAAAAAAATTTGGTAGACAATGAATTTATATAAAATTCAATTAAAAATATAGATGCATTTATTTATATTTTTTTTTCTAGCTCTAAACATTTTTATTTATTTTTGCTAAATTATACTTTATTATTTAGTAGTATCATAATTATTTTAAAACTTAGCAGACAATTTATCTCTTTTTAAATTACTTCCAAGTATTTAATTGTAAATCTGTGTAATAATTATGATGTTGTATTTATGCAATATTATTAAAAAAATGTACTAATATTATAAAATATTGCAATATGTAAAAAAATATATTTAGAAAATTAATTTAAAAACGTTAAACAACCTTACAAATAATTTTTGCTTCACAGTACATAGCTTCATATGATATGCATTGACCTGTGTGCTTATTATATTATATTAATTATTGCTGTGCTGTGCTTAAAAATACAATAATGAATTAAATGAAGCTTTTCTTTATTATTTTTTATTTCGTTGCTAAATTACAGGCGTTAGTCTAATACAGTAACAGGGTAAAAACAATTAATGATTAATATGTAAGTAGTAAGACATTAGACTGAAAATTAGTGACAGCTATTTTTTTTGATAATGGAGTATTATTACAGCTCACAATCAATTAATGTCATTATTAAATACCTAGACTATTTATCCGCAATATTGAAAAAAAAAAAATTGTGATGATCGATCAAAATTATTATATATATAAATCACTTGTATTGTTCTCTTCATTGAAACACACAATTAAAGTTACTGACTTTTATAAAATTATAAAATTATTATATATAAAATAAAGTAACGGTATGTTTTTTCTAAGCCTTTTCAAGGTTATTACTGTTGAAGCATTTTTTTCTTACTCATTAATATAATATAAATAAAACAATATCATTTTTTGTCTGCCTTTACAAAATCTTTTTTTACGTCGGATGGCTAAAAAGCCATTTTTTACAAACTGATCCGTTATTCAAATGTGTTTATAGTATTATAGTTCTATGGAATATTTTATCTAGAGATAAAATATTGCAATTTATGTTAGTATTCAAGAACAAGTACATATTTTTTTAATTTTTATGAAAATTGAAAAACATCTCATTTTTTTAATTTTGCTCTTCCAGACACGATAGTAATAAAATAACACCAAAGTCCATTTAAGATTTAAGATTGATTAATTTTAGCTATATTAAGTAAATAAATTAATAAAATAAAAATAACCAATTGTACTACTGGTGTTGATATTATTAAAAAATAAGAAAATACTTCTTTAATATACAATAAATACAAAAAAATGTCATGAGATTCAGAAATAAATAATACAAACATTATTCACATCTGTATTGAGATAAGCAATAAAAAAATAGTGAATTTTTTAAATATTTTTATCATAGTTTGAGGTAAAATGATTAAGGCAAAAAGGTCTATTACATTCTCACCATTCACAGTATTTTACGTAAACTATAAAATAGGTTTAATAGATGCTCTTCAAAGGGTTAATAGTACTTATTTGTGAGATCTTGGATCATAACAAAAGCTTATCTTTTAAACACAGAAATGGCACTAATCACAGATGATGCTGTTTACTTTGAAAATCTAAATTCAACAAACTGTGATTAAAATATCTGTGAATTCTTTGTCATTCTGACATAAGGCAATCGATATATTAGCAAGGCTTTGGTTGAGACAAGTTATTATGATGGCAACTGTATCTTGGTTACGTATTTTTTAAATAGATTGATACCTCGAGTTCTCTCTTGTGATAAAATTGTCTTCAACAGTTTTTCTTCAATTGAAAATTTTCACAGATCAATCTAACAGTAACTAAAAATTGTACAATATAACAAAAATCCGTGAATTTATATAATAGTAAGTAATACATATAAAAATAAAATCACGAAGCATTCATATACATTTTTGTATTTCGAGATTATTGTATAAATTTAGTGTCTCTTTTAATTTCGCTTATAAAAATAAAATCACGAGGCATTCATATACATTTTTGTATTTCGAGATTATTGTATAAATTTAATGGCTCTTTTAATTTCACCTATGTTTATAATATTTTCAGATAGTGAATTCAATTAAGGTTTCTTTGACAAATACGCTCTCAGAAAAATTTAATATCTCGTTCAGAAAGAAGCAATTGCTGCAGCCCTAAATTGATTTAAAAAAATATTTTGTCAGGTAATTAATCCTCATTTTAGCTCTTGCACCTTCATTTACCTTATTTAAAAATTATTATCGAAATTTAAATCGAGTTCCAAATTGCTTTTCTAGTATTGCGACCGAAACGCCACTTATAAAACTTATAAACAATGTTGAAAAACTAGGCTAATTCCTATTCCTTATGGAAATTGTACGATCGTGAAAGTTTCAACCACATTAATATTTTTTATAATTTAATTTTGATCAAACCAAAAATAATCATACGTTTCTAAAGTAAAGTCCAACTTATGCCTTTAATTTTGAATTTCTATAAATAGCTATTTAAACAACGAAGCGCTTACTCCTGATTAATGACAGTTATTATGTTCGCGATTTTATTTTATTAATCCAATATGTACCATGTATGATGCGTGTCTAGACAGAGCACTTAAAATTTGAAGGGTTATAATGCAATGTTTGATTGAAGGGTTATAAAGCAATTGAGAAAATCTAAATTTTAATACTAAAATCATATTATCTACCACAAATTTTGTACACAATGATTCAAAAATGAACTGAATAAATGTACGTAAAATCGCACCAGAAAATTAGGGACAAATTTAACAAAGAACGATATAAACTATTTTTCGTTACTATTTGTCATTCTTTTTTGTCGTGTATTAATGAAAATGGAGACCATCACTTTGCTAGATTAAATCAGATATAAACATTGATTTAAATAGGCGCATTTTTTTGGTACATTTATATTGCTGTAAATCTTTGCCAGCTTTGACATTGCTTCCTCATCATATCGATTATTCTCTTTACCACGAACTTCACATCCACAAGTCCTTGATTCTGATTAATGAGTCTAGATACACAAAGTTGTGGACAATCTCTATATCATATATATATATATATATATATATATATATATATATATATATATATATATATATATATATATATATATATATATATATATATATATATATATATATATATATATATATATATATATATATATATATATATATATATATAGTATATATTAATCGTTTATGTATTTACTTTTCGTTTAACGCTATAACCCTTCATTTTTCTTTATACATTTTATTGACTGTATTTTTATGTTTGCCTAAAATAGAAATTGTACCAATTATATACTTTCAATTTCGACCGAAACTTTTTGGAGTACGTTATTAATATAAAATACAGCTATTATATTATATTTATGTACATATATTACGTTTGTGTATTTTTATCGAATGTTACTGAAAGCAATAACATATATTAATCTACTTTCTCTTTTAAATCTCCTAGTTAGAGATTTTTTTAATCAATGTGCTATCATCTGCATATCTTATATTAAAGATTAAATATCTTCTGACTGAAATATTTACATGCTTCTAGATTCTCGAGTGCCTTAAAATATTTTTTTCCGAGAAAATAATATATTCCTATCGGACAGCTTTTTTGCTTACAGAATAGAAAGGAATGTCGTTTAATCTAACCCAAGAAACGTTATTTTAATATAGTTTATTTATTATATATATTACATATTGTACACTCATTTCTAATAATGCATTCTTGAATAGGCAAAAGCTTCGCACAGAATCGTTGCAAATTGAATTCGAAGCATTTTTCGATTGTCTGGCAAATGTTAACTATTTGCCCTCTAGTTCCGTTGCCTTTGAAGGTTTCTGTACGCTTCTTTGAGACACGATGTTGTATTTAATACTCAAATTTCAAACATTGCTTCAAAATATGCATGAGAAAATTATTTTATGGTAATATTATAAAATAAGTTTTGATATGTAAATTATTTTCTACAATAAATATTCTCAACACATAATAATGATTAACTTTACCGATAAAATATTGTTCTTATCTAATTAATATTACATATTGCATATTTGTGTTTAATATTTATTAATTAAAAATGACAATCTTTTCTTTAATCTGTCCATTTTATCCACCTTCTCATTCACAATTATTGCTTTTAATATAAGCTTCGCCAACAATTGGAATGCCAAGATCTTTGAGTCTTAATTTTATTAATTAAAATATTTTAGAGAAGCGAAATTGTGTAATTGAATAAAATGCAAACATACAAAAATTTGAGTATAAATACGATTTTTTAATATTAAAAAATAAATTATTAAATGTATTTATAAATAAAGTGGTCCAAATTGAATGGAAACATATTTGAGCAGAATCTTTTTTAATTTGGTTTTGAGATAACAATAGTGTTTTCTGTTTTTAAACCTTGTAATTGTTGACTCTTATTTTAAACCATGTAATAAAGTGCTGAAAAATATTAAATATTTATAAATATCGGGTTAAATTAGTCTGAATATCAGTCCATCAAGTGCGTGTATTGTAAACTATAATTGAAATTCAGATAAGGTCCTGAAACTAACAATTGAGTTTTTATCTATGTTTACTATTAATCAGACTCAGTTATCAGAGAGTTGACTTCAAACAATGTACATAAAACATAGGACAATGTTAGCACAAATTGCGAAATTATTATAGATCCTAGACCTAGATTCTGAAGATCTCATAAATCTATTCTCAAATTACTTGACCAATAGATATCAATTCGTCAAGTATAATAACTCTTTTTCAGAACGATATAAGACCCCTACTGGAGTACCTCAAGGATCCAATTTGGGTCCATTGTTGTTTTTATTGTTCATTAATGACATAGAAACAGCAATAGAGCATTCAGATTTTTTATTATATGCAGATGACTTGAAAATTTACAAGAAAATGCATTCGATTTCTGATTCCCTCGACCTACAGGAGGATCTCAATTCTATATGGAAATGGGCTTGCTATAACCAATTGCCTTTCAGTGTAAAGAAATGTCACACAATTTCATTTTCAAGGTCATTAACGCCGGCAAAATATTTATACCATCTAGGCGGATATTTTCTGGAATGGTTTTCTTCAACTAAAGATTTAGGAGTGACTTTCGAAGAACGTTGGAAATTTAGCCAGCACATTGCAGAGACTCATAGCAAATCCTTAAAAATTTTATCTTGAGAAATGCGCGTTACTTCAGGAATACTTTAGTATTGCGCACTCTTTATGATACTCTGGTCCGCAGCATACTAGAAACTAGCTCCATCATTTGGATATCAGACGTAATGAATCAATGTAATGAATTGAAGCTGGAAAAAGTACAACGTAAATTTCTTCGATATTTATACTTGCAGGAATACGGGTATTATCCGTTCTTGTTTCCCAGTGCTTTTATTATGGGAGCCCTGGGATACGTTTCTTTGTCGACTCGCAGAAGTGTTTATGTAATTAAACACTTCTGGAAATTACTCAAGGGCGTCGTAGACAATCCTTCAGTGCTCGAGCAGCTTCAAATGTGGGCTCCTGAAGATGGTTATAGTTCTCGGTCGCGTCCACTATTCTTGCCTGTAAAGTCTAGAACTGGAGCACTTGCCAACTCTTCTGTGGCCATGGCTATTTATCTGCTCAATTCTGTCCATAGAAATATTGACATTTTCTCTTGCACATATGGAGTTTTGGTTCAGTTCGTATGGGACAATGCACACCTGTTGAGGTGATTTGTGTCTGTTGTTTTGTCTTGTTTATATTTGTATGTATTATGATGTATTTGTACTTTTGACTATCGTGACGCATCGGGTTTGCCTGTCAGGTCACGATGGTTATAATTTTAATAAATAAATAAATAAATAAATTAATATAAATTTGCAAAAAATCCACGCTTCACATTCACAAAGAAACCATTCTTATCTATCTTTTTATGTTAATGCAATAGCGATCGATATTTGCCTATGATCTTCGTGCAACAACGATGAATTTAATTTGGATTACATGATTATAAAAATTGATAATGAATTAATGGAACAAGCTAATAATAAAAATTGACAGTCATATATTGATACGTGCGTACCGCATTTCGCCGTCGTGCTCATCCGGACAGTACTATAATTATACAATATTTATTTTTTGTCTGATCGATCAGAGTTTTAACTAGCACTAAAGATCGGTGTTCGGTGTATAATATCCGTAAGATCCTGACCAAAAAATCGCGTTAATAATTCAAAACATACGGACCACCTTATAGCACATCGTGTCCGAAGATGTTATTCATCCATAAGTATCGCCAAAAAATTACTCTTTGTTTGGAAAGGATGCTATTGTTCTTTTGCATTTTGTTGGCTCACAAACATCCTCATCCGCAATTGATCAGAGCTGCCTTGAACCAGCATTATTAAATATTTGACAATTGATCATAGATGTGCTGAAAGACGCAGAAGACAGGCGAGGACCCTATATAGTCAATAGTAGATATGAGCATCACTGAAGCGTTCATAGAGCATGGTATCACAAAAAACATAATCATAGCCCAAAAATATTACAATACAACATCTACTTTTAAGACCTGTTTCTTAAGCTCTACCCATATACAAATTATTCTATATATGTGGTAATTTATATTTGTATATAAAATACCATGTTACAAGATTTTTTCGGCGACTATTTTGGTTGAAAAGTCACACTCTTTAGAGTTAAAAACCTGATAATTCAACATACTGAATTTAAAAAAGCCCACAGCTGTTCAAAATAAACTACAAATAAGAGTAATTTCTGGATTTTCGGCAATTAAAAAGTATTTTTTTATTACTTATTTTGCCAGATTTTATGTATTTATTAGATCCATTTTTGTTGTATTACACAATTGTGTTCTTAGAGCTAGTTTATTTTTGGTGTTATTAAAATATTACACTACAAATATATACAAAATAAATATTTGTTTTTTAAAATGATTTTTTACCTCAGAATAAACTAAGCTAAATGTTATATAAAATACACGTTAGCGTGAGATTCAATTAACGTTATCACGGCTTTCGTTTTATATGCTAACAGCTTAGACTGACGTTTTGACTTCTTTCTCGGTTATTATGGCATAAACCGTTTTTGTCTCGGACAAATTGAATACCTCAGCTAATTGTTTAAGTCAATTATCTGAAAGAAGCGTTAATGAAAATAGTACAGGGTGTTTATTAAAATTAAAATAAAATAACTTAGAAGCGTGAAAAAAAAATTACATTTAGAAGCGTGAAAATAATTTTATATTTAAGCTATAAAATGAAATATTTTTTTAACCGTCATCAAAAACTCGTCATGTTCTAAATTTTAAATTCGCGTTTTTAATAAAGTCATAACGAGCAAACCTCGAGCTATTTTATGACGGTTGCTTTTTGGTCAAAGAAATATGACAATGGCTTAATTTTTTACTTTGTCGAAATATAACGTTACATGGGGAATACTTTTTAACAATTATCTAAATAACCGTCTAGTGTCAGGCATTATTATATTACTAAATTATTAGTCTTAAATGATATTTCGGTAATAATTTTTTGGCACCTAAAAATAGAGCTTTTTATATGAATTTTTAACTTTTAAAAACAGGATATATTTAAGTTAATTTTTACGAGTTGTTTTCAAATAAAAAAACCAATAATTTTTTATTGTCGAAATTCGATTACTTTTACGCTTGTTCATGGCTTTATATGCTGAGGTTTTTCATCGGAAATTGAATAAAAACTTTAATTTGCATCGAACTTTTTACAAACAAT
This sequence comes from Plectrocnemia conspersa, assembly GCF_051122295.1. Taxonomy (NCBI): domain Eukaryota; kingdom Metazoa; phylum Arthropoda; class Insecta; order Trichoptera; family Polycentropodidae; genus Plectrocnemia; species Plectrocnemia conspersa. Next base: position 25,189,459 of record NW_028277167.1, read on the forward strand.
TTTAAATTTATATATAAAAACATCTCTCGTTTTATTTGTACGTGTCGTATTTTTAGGTTTATTATGTTGAAATTGATTTATACTTTTTTTATAAATTATTCGCAAACTTATTTTTATATTATTAAAATATTTTGAAACGATAATTTAATTAAATCACACTGCTCTTTACATTTGCGCGATCTAAATTAAAAACATTACTCAAATTAGCTTCCTTCACTTCTCATTTGCTACAATTTGTAACTCAGCGTAACCTCTTAAGTGCCCATATAAAACAATATTTAGTGAAGCTCTTCGTTGTCACTCTGTCACTTAATTCACTTCAATTTAGTTACATCTCAGTATTTTTAACATATTTCTCTTAAGTATTTAATTACTGTCACTATCGGGTTTATTTTAAACCGAGCGCTTACTCGCAAAGGAGTTGATAAGACAGGAGATATATTTTCTAAAAAAAATCTCAAAGGATTTCTGTATACCTTTTTTTGACATACCGTTAATTATTATATATAAAATTGGATATATTTATAAATAATATCAGTATAAATAAATAAATATTGTTTTATAACACATATATTTATTTGTGTCTTACATAGTTTAAGAGTAGATAATCTTTGCAATAAAAAAAAATACAACATGCAAATATACCTTTTGTCCGAAACCGTTTGATAGTTTACTTTACCTAGTAATAATTTTACTCCACGCTCTCATACTTTGTTTAGGACAAAGAATGGCACATTTAATTACCTTTACCATCGGTTAGTTAGTTTAGTAAAACATTTTACCGCACACTGAATATAAACGGGTAGTTAATTAAGTTGTGGCTGAAGTTTAATAATTTAATTGCTGAAGACATAGTGGTGCTCTTTATTTAATGCCTAAGAGGCGTATAATAGTCTGTTTGATATACAATTTTAATGAAGTGGACATTTTATTTTGTATAATAGTTTTAGTCATATACACAGTTTTTATTAAATATTTATTAAACGACGAAGAACTACTTCGTTGTGTTTCTTATTCATATCTTATGAGACAGACTTTAGTATTACATCACACAAAAAGATTTGATTAAATAATTTAATGTCATAGTATATCATATCTTTCTATACGTCTAACCTTTCAGATTGCAACTTTAATATATTTTATTTTTTAATCCTGTTCTAGATTTAACAGGGAATAATGTTAAGAGATAATTGCATATAAAATAATACTTTGTTCCATAAAATGTTTTCTTATGAATTTATTTAAGATCAATTTTTGAAAACTAATTTGCGATTTCATTTTGAAGGGTTGAGAAGATCAGCTTTTAATTTCACTGTATAGATTTTATTTCAAATATACATGACGTACGACAATTTGTGACAACTATCACAAGTATTTAATATGTATGTATGTAATAAGGTAAATTCAGTTTTTTTATAACCTGTGGATTATTGTGAATATTATATTATCTCGGAATTGGCTGTATATCATATTTGCACTATAATCTCATATAGTACAATGCAACTCTCGTATCTCTGGAATGCACTGTATCCAAGCTCTGTTTTCAGACAATCGCCCAGTGTTTTGTTTAATACATTGGAAGATAAGATCAATGTAGCTCCTGAGATAATCTTAGATTACGAGAGAGCTGACTGAAAATAGTTCGAAATCGATGTCAAAATTGCTTGCATTTCAAACAACAAAATTCTCAATAAATTAAGCAAGCAAAACTAACATTCGTTCCAGCGCGTAAATATACTCTAAATAAAATTTAGCTCCTTTTCAAAAATTGTAGATACATTATCGCACGTTATTCTTAAAATAAATAGAACCGCTTATCTTTTCTATTTTTTTTTGTAAGAAAATTTTTGGTGAAAAAAATCTAGAAAAAACCATAATACATGCCAATTTTCACGCTAGGCAGTTTCTTCATTAAGTATTATTTATGTGGTTCTTAGATTATCAAAGCAAAGATAATACCTATAAGAATTGTTGAGAAAAATATTTATTTATCGTAAATATTTCCGACCTTGCATGAATATTTTCAAACATCTAGCACGTACCTACCCTTTCTTATGCAGTACTATAAACAAATACAGTGGTTGTGATACATCTAAAAAATTTCGTGCAAATTTAATTTGTAACAAAAAAGGCTCTATGATTTTTTTTATAAATCAGCACATTTCTCGGAAAATAAAAATTCTCGATTTTCTTAAAAAACCTGAAAGAAACAGTAGTTTTACTACTTATCTATCATATTTGATGCGTGCTTATAATTCAGGTGTTTACCTACTATCTGGAAAACAGAAAAAAATCATCCAATTAAAAAACCCGGTAAAGAAGATAGCATTTCGATAAATTACTGTCCTTTTAGTTTATTAAATCTCTCGGTAGTGAAATTATGAATCAACATTTTTTTTTAATTATAAACAATTAATATTTTTGCGAAATTTATTCAACGATTCACAAATATGCTAAATGAACATATTTCCACATTTTTTAACATTATCAATGTGAGACATTGAAAAAGCTTTCGACAATGTTTGCCATGGCTTAATGTTTATTTGATTCAAATCTTATTCATACACATATAATACGCTCATACCTAAAAGGTTGAAGCTATGTTGTGTCGCTAAATAATAAATTCTCGATACCGCGTAGAATTCTAGCTGGAGTGTCGCAGGGTAGTTTTCTCGGTCTGTTCCTTTTTATTTTATATACTTATGACATTATTTAAAAAAAATACAGACTTATCGATGTACGCTGACGACATAATTTTCAAACCAATTGAAATTAAGCAACAAAAATATTATAAATATTTTATTTAATGGAAAATAAAATAATATTAAAAAAAACTGTGCTTCTACTTCTTAAAAGTAAGCAAAAAAACTGTATTAAATGGGGAGTGAGTGTATGTATTAGGACTCCAAGCCAAAATTCACAAAGCATATCGCGGCTTGTTGCCATTGCGACCCTTAAACCAAAAGAAATGCAATATACGGGCTTTCTTGGTGTGAAGTAACATTAGTAATTTAAATATTTCTACACTTCACGTTCAAAATAAAGCGATATGACACATCTGTCTATATTAATTTAAAAAAATTATAGCAAATTTCTGATAGCAAAAATTAAAAAACATTGCTCATATTGAAAAATACTATAAAAATATTTTGCGAGGCGATATTAACTCACTAATCTCACGAATCAGTTTCTTTTTTTTTAATTGTAAACAAAAACTGCCTAAACATATTTTGCTTTAAAGGCACTAATTTAATTTTAGTTGCTCCAAAACTTTAAGCCCAAAAATTTAAATTAATATATTTTGATTTTATTATGTATTTTTTTATATTTTTAAATTTATTTTTGTAAGCCAAAATTTTTATACAAAATTTCAATTTAACTTCTAATTTAAATGTATTTGTTATTTTGTATAAAACGTTTATAGAAAAAATACAGTACACTAAATATAAACGGGTGGTTATAAAAGTCTTTGTTTCAGTTTCCTTATTTAACTATTTGAAACATGGTGCTTTACAATACATTAAGTAGGCACAATGCAGTCACAATTAAATTTTAATAATGACACTATAAAGCAGGAATTTTCCTTTGAGCTCTTCCGAGAAGTATCGACGCGGTCGTAAACGCATTTTTACTAAAATCTTTATTAAATAACGAAGCTTTTGCTTCAAAAATCGAATGCTGTAAGTGGTACGGGAAAAGCGCTAGGGGCTCAAATTGTTATCGTGCCTTTTAATTACCTAAATGGCACGTCAAGAAGAGTACCCTTGTTAAAAATTCCAATTTGGAACGCTTTGACCGGAATTCTATTGAAACCTCTTGCCTATGATGTATTGCAATCATATTTTAAATGTTATTAGATTTTAGAGATTTCAGGTCTTTATTGGGTTTAAATCTAAATCTAAGAGATCCTTATTTATAAACAAAGATAAGACGGCTTGTGACATTAAAAACAGTTTATACCAATGCATTATGATACCAAAAACAATACATTGTATTATTACAATATAAAAAATAAAAAAGAGTAAGAAAGAGAACATCTTAAGGTATCAATTTAATGGTACTTAAACTGATCAGCTCTTCGTAGCTGACAATAAATCAATGCTAGCGTGTTGAGAAGCCTGATGGCGACAGCTATAGACGAATCGGATAGTGTAGACGTCCTGGCTTTTGGGCAATCGGAAGAGGACGCGATTGTGATTCTCGAAGACTTTCCGGAATCCAAAACTGGAATAGTTTGATTGTCAACAGAACCTTTGAGTAGTTTGAAAAAATGCGATATCTCAACAAATCGTAGCCTAACGCTTAACCAAATATCTTCTGATAAAGATATCTCATGAACCTTTCTGTACTTTCCATTAAGAGAGAGTATTGGGTGTTACAAATTATATAGCTGTGAATAAAAGTGTTAAAGAGGACACGAGTAACTGGCGGATCTTCAAAGTGAAACACGTTCTTCATAACAAAACCGAGCATCTTGAATGATTTTTTGCAGACGTTGTTTATATGCTTACATTAAAAGTGATTCTCAGAACTTTAGTGGAAGTTTCTATAGCCAGAGCGATATCAATTACCAATTTGTAAAGATTTGATAGATGATTTTATAACGGTTGTAAGTTATCCAGAACCGTTGAATTACTAACACCTACATTTTACAAATTATTTTTATCTTCAAAGGTTTTTACCTTTTTTAACTTACACTAAAAATAGTTTTTGTTGTTTTATCACCCAAAAAATGATATATTGTTTTTAAATAAATTGAGGGTGTAGTTAATTTTTTAAAGTATCAGTCGATCTTCGCGCCTCTACATACTTTTCAGGAGCAATTATCGTTTCTTTGCTCGATGTAGATTTTATCTTGTTCTATTTCCGGAATGCGAATTTCAGTTTCAATTTCAATCGGCTGAGCACAATTAGCATCACGTAGACAAAGTGCTTCGACGGCTAATTTTAAGGGTTTCAATTAGAATTTCTGCCATTTTCACCAAGTCAATCTTCTTGAAATGCCACGGAAAATGTATATGTGCATCTCATATTATATGTTGAATACGTTTAAACATTTTGGTAGATCATATTTTTATTTATAAATTAATATAATCACATACGTGGTTTATTTAGATTGCGTTTTTCCATGGATTTTTGGTGTCTATATTTCGCCAAAATATTTTTGGCATCATCACACATCATACACTTTTTTTAATTAAAAAGCGCTTATGTCGGTTAATGTTTTGTTGTGACACCGGCCGATATTCTGTTATATACATGTAATTTGCCACAAAAACAGAAAGTCACGATTTCAACATTCGAATATAAAAAAAATTACCCGCAAAGAAACTTTATAGGATCCGAAATAAAAAATAAAGTCGAATCAAAATTGGTTCATATCAATTTTAATCAATGAGTTAAAATAGCAACACATTTAATATTAAAATACATACTTTAAATATACTTTGATATAAAATAATTTATTTAAGTTGCTGATAGGGAATATACACAATCCGAAGATTCTGGAATAACTCCTCTTTTATAGCGTTTGCATTTCCAAGAACGGATATATTGGACAACTTCCTAATTTTTATACATCCGTCGGATATTTTGATTTGTTAATTTTAATTCCACTCAGCTAAGCTATATGTTTAAAGTTATTACATAAATTCACATATGTTATTAACATATATTATTTATCAATTGAAAAAAATGAATTTACTTAAAGTCTGAATTTAATAAACCCTTCGAGGTCCTCCCTATATGACCTAATACAATAATCCCATCGCTTCTTCCATTTCAGTAAATACTGTCTAAATTATTCTTCCGGAATGGTGTTATATATTGTCCTCGTCAATGTCAACAAATTTTCTCATTGCTGCTCTTTTAGTGAGAATAAAATAAGCCACAAAATCTAGTAAGCAGATCGATTGAGGTGCAGTTATAATTTTATTTTTATATAAAACAACAACACTTTCTTATTGACAATATATAAAATTCAATAAAACATTATATTTATGTGGATACAAAGTACGCACTTTAATGGCATTTTATTATTTAGTTGGCAGATATTCAATGGTTTATTTATAGTGTTTGTTACAATAACTACGATTCACAATTACCGCTTCGCTGAATATCATAAGATGTTTATTGCATATTTGAGATTCAAGGATATATAGAGATGGAATTAATTTTAGTTCTCACTCGTATATATTGTACATATCATATGTATTTTGGGATCTTTTCTTGGGATCAATACATTGACAATGTACATGACAGATTTTCTGAAATTGAATAACGTACAAAATCGTTGTTATTATTAAATCTTGTATTATTTATTTTGTATAGCATATTCTTTGTTAGCTTTATTCTTAAATTTGGGGACCAATCGATTATAAACTTTGTCTTCAAATATTACCTTGGTGACAAACTTTATCTATGGAACAAGAAGGTCGTATAAATATTGTTTTAATTTTACCATATAATCGCTTTTGTAGAGAAAGAATTTTGTATTAATAATGTATAAATTCTAAAGCGATATTTAGCAATATTATATCTACTTCTCTATTTATGTTTGTTTGTTTACATCTTCGTAAGTATATTTGTTTGTATGTTTGTCAGTTGATAGTGTATAAGATAATGTGCCTTATATTAAATACAACTAATAATCAACGGAAATTTATGTACATATGTAGTTGTTATGGAAATTAATTAATAGATTAAAGTTATACTATAAATATAGTATATTTTCTGAATATTAACTAAATTATATTTATTTGCAATATAACTATTGATTGATAATTAAATATATACAATATTAAAATTTACTATTTAAATTAAATTTATTATATTAATATACCAAATATTTTAAACGCAAAATTTGTTCTTATTTTATTAAAGTCTTTATATAAATATTTACATATATACATATGTATTTATTTACTAAGTCATACATGCGTATATAAGCCCAAATGGTTCAATAGCTTTGTTCAAAAAAATTACATACCCACCGTATTTTCCCATTATACGGGGATTTAAATGACATTTATTACGGATCATTAAGCCATTAGCATCAGGACCTTTTCAATGGGATCCCTTATGCTAATGTGGTTTTGAAATTTTCGATAATCTTAAATTTACACTTTTTTTGATATTATAATCCTTGAATTTATATAGCATTATTATAACTGGCATTAGCACAGTGAATAAATTAACTTCTGTTTTAATATATAATCTGAAAAACTTTAGTGTATATTAAAAATATATATCTTTGACATTTTAAATGAAACAGATTATTAACCATATTGTCAGTAAGGTAATATTACTATTACTTATTAGATTATATGTTCGTTGTTTCATCAGTATATACTATGCTAATATAGTACCTAATTATATTAAATAGCGGCAATGTATATTATTATACAGTTTGGTTACTTTGAACGCGACTTTAGAATTTAACCCAAACTTATGTCGGTTAAATCAAATCACAATCAAGCAAATGGAGAATATTTACGTCACAGCATACCCAAAACTAGAGCACCTCTCAAAAGCGGCGCAAAGATTAGTACTGAAGAAAGGGTTCCTTCGAGACAAAGAGATAGCATAACTCTTAAATTATTTAACGTCGTTTTGAAAGACGTGTTCCGCAAACAGGATTGAAACAATCGCGGAATAAATATTAAAATCGTAATCATGACTGACGCAAATGAAAGAAAGGTCCTTGCTGTGGTGGTGGTGGAGAAAATAATTACACATCTAATTATTGTTGATATAAAATGATAATGCCATGAAAATAATTTGACGTGTAGATTGCTTAGATAATTTGTCCAGAAGATGCTGTGTTTAATTAATATATTTATTTTGGAATAAGAAAAAATCTAAAAAATATCAAAAAATAATTTTATTAATTCATTAATAACATTTTTTTTCTATCGTCTAAGGAGCCAATTATGAATTATTATGCATATTCCATTATATAAAAAACAGATTAGATTTGTCTAGTGTGTTGCGTAAATTATTTTAATAATTTATTTATATACTTTTAGTAAAACTAATAACTATATAATTACCCCCTTTATAAATTAAACAAACATGTACAGTGTACATTATACATTTTCTGTATATAATAACATACAAATACGACCCGAATTTTGAGGACGATAATTAGAAGTGATGTTATTATGTTGTTATACAATTAGAATAAGCTCGATGAGTTTATCCTAATTGATCTAGTTAAATATTTATGAAAACATATTTTATAATATTAGTTAAATAATCAACAATGTGCTTTAAATCTTATAATACAAGTATTATTTTTATGTATTTATTACCCATTAAAAGTATAATACATTTTAGAAAACATAAGCATCTATTGAGTCGATGCTTTAATAAAAAAGTTCTGCTGAATATTGATAAATGTCAGAGTTATAAAACCAATTACTTATAATAATATTAACTTTATAAACTTAACGCTATCAAAGCTTTTAACATAATAGGTATTTTATTAAAAACCTTGTAAGTTTTGAAACATATTTAATAAAAATTATTGCTTTGTATTATTTTAATATGCCAGTCCACATCATTAAATTAATATTTAATTTAATTTTAATTTAAAATTATTTATAAGAATATATAATATATAATTTATTTCAAATTATTCATCTAAATAAACTGTATTGTTTTTTTTAAATATGATTGATAAATTGTAGGTTTTTTTGCAGTAGAAAGTGATAATCGAACAATATTGCTTTACTTAAACAATAACATATTCGATACAAACAAAAATTTGAAGAGAAAATAAACTTAACAATTAAAGGTAATAGCGAAGACCGTAAGGTCTAGACTGATAATCCAGAGGCCACGGGTTCGAACCACGGCATCAGACTCACATTTTTATTTAAAAATGCGCTAATAATAAAAAGCGGCCCCAGCTGCAATTTTTGATTATAAAATATAATACACCGTACTATTTATAATTAATCGTATAGATGTCACTGTTTACCGACAGAAAAGTCTTATTTATTTATTTTTAATAAATCTTACGTTACAACGGGAAAATCTGTACCAGCTGAGTAAGTCAATCAGACATAATGAATATCTACAAGTAAGCATTGACCACCAGACTTAAAATCTGGCAATCGGTGACATCTTTATTATTAATTATAAATTATTATGTGCGGTTTTTTTTAATAATATTGCACTTTTTTATAAATAAAAATTCGAGTACCGCTGCCGGGGCTCGAACCCGCAACCTCAGAGTTACTAGTCTGATACGTTACGGGACTACGCTATGCCGATTAACTCATATAGATTCAAAAAAAATACGTTACAACGAAAGTTTAAAAAAAATACATTAATTACTGTATACTATTGTTAAATATATGTTTTTTTAGCGCATTCAGCTTATGAACCACAATACATGAACGGTTTTTCCATCGCGAAAATGCCGCCCCAAGCTAGTGCTGCCCAGGGCGGTCCGCCCCCAGTTAGTCATGAGAGTTTTTCATAAAATGTATAGTTTGTGGCTATAAGTGATGCATTAAGTGTCTTTAATATTTAATTGGTATCAAATTTTTATTTTTTAGGTAAAACTATACATATAAAAGTATCTCCTCTTTTTACTTTAATTTTTAGTAACAATTCTAGACTTACAAATTAAATGCAGTTGCTAAATATGGATAGATATTATACAAATAGCGACTATGAAACATTATTTATTTGGTGTTTTATCATAGTAAAAGCATTACAATTTACATACGCAGCAAATTGACTTATAAATATTTTTTTAACATTAAATCTATGATTACACTAAGCACTCTCAAGTTAAATTTAAATATAATTGAACTAAATCAGTTATTATTATAAATTATTTTCAGTCTAAAAGTATTTTTTTTATTAAACCAATTGCTATTGCAAAAAATATCCAACTAATTGTATTAATTCTAAAGCTGATATAATATTATTTTTAATATTAAATACATTTCGTTAGAGTGTGTGTATAGTCGCTACCTTTATATTAAATATATTTATTAATTCAGGGCAGTTCTATATATGTATAAAAGTATTTTAAAAAAAATATTCTAATTATCTTTTACTTAAATAAGCTTTTAATTGTTTTAATATTTGATAAATGCAAGTGAAATCTTAGATTGAAGTATTTTTTTAGACGCGTTCTAGTAATTGACGTTACATGTAATAATTTGGTGACCAGATAAGATAATAATATTCCATTTGACTTCTATCAAGTGCTGTATACGTATATAGTAATATAATTGTGCGTAGTATGATTTCCAGGGTTGTAAGTTTTTTTAAATATTTTTTTGTAATAAATAAAAGACGGAAAAATACTTTTACAATTAAAGTAATATGACTATAGAATATTTGTTTGTGAATGTTGAAATAAAATAATGTTTAAGCCCCGTTAATTGTATTAAAATATATTTTTTAAATACTTACACCTATAGTATCTTAATATACGTTTTAATAACGTCACGTAAAATATTTTGTAGACGGCTTGTGTGATTTATAGTAATCAATTTAATTTCGTTGATTTCTAAAATCCACTTGAAACATAATACAATTGAATGCAAAACAGTCTTGGCAATTGATGCTATTCCCTGCACTACATAAACTACTAATATTATCCTGTATCGTGCTTAATAGATTGTTGGCAGAGATTGAAAACCTTTTGTCAGTGTATATTATAGTGTCATTTACGAGATTGCTCGATTGTATTCTATATATAGTGATCACAATGACAACAATGAAAAGTCAAGTCGTTCCGTATAGTGTGTATATAATCGTGTGACGTCTAGGGCTTGAACTTAATTACCGTGAAATGGATAAACAATACTTTGCGAGCACCCTGTGTCGACGTGACCCGCTTTTGATCGCCTAATAAATTTACTACGACTGAGTGTATAATTGAAAATTATAATTTTGTATAGAGAGCAGAATATGTGTTGACTGACGCGGAGATGACGCAGCTTTTCTGAATGTAATCTGTAGGATGGGAACTTTTATTGTACATATATTTTTTTATATACGAGCATTTTTGATGAAAAATATTAAATAACTGAGAAAGGAGCAGCAATTTGTTTTAAAATTAGTTTTTTAAATATGTAAAAAGTGGTTTTTGTATTGATTCTTTATAAAATCAATCTATTATAAAATATAAAGTTAGTATTAGTGATTCTGCATCGCGAGAAGAGAGACAAAAATATCAAATCAACACTTTTGTTGTCAGTAAAATCATACATATTAATTTATTAAAAAATCTGTATTTCTTTTGGTGATTTATTAGTTTTTTTTTCTTATTAGGTTGTCAACCTCATATTAATTAAATCATCATAAGTATTCGATTCTAAGCTTTCTGAATTAGAAAAGAGTTGTTTTAATAAATATTCTCCTTTATAAAAAAAATATATTTTCTCTATCTATTAAAAAATATATCACTAAAAAGTTTTTATTGACAACATAGTAGGGCTTTAGTAAAAAATGTATTAAATCAATGAGCTGCTTATTTTCTGCCAACATTTCTAGTGATAAGCTTTTTCATAAAAAATAAAAAATCGGGGAATTCAAGGGTAATCTTAACACAGAATTCCAGTAGTATATACAATAAATTAGATTTATTTGATTATAAAATATACTTATGATAAGGTAATTTTAGTAAGCAAAAAAATGTGCAAACGAAAAAAAACAATTGTTTCATAGAATATAAACTTCTCTCACCTCTCTGTCAATTTTTTAATTTAATCTATATAAAATGATAGAGCTTTTGAATTAGAAATCTTCTATAGTCCCTTTTACATATCGTCTGCATTTTTATTATTTTTTCATCAGGAAAAAGTCATCGAGCAAAATAAATTATAGTCGGAAAGGGCAAGATAAAATTAATAAGATAAAATCTTTTGAATCAAGTTCTTTGAGATAATTTCAGGTCAATTTCGAGGTAATTTTGAGTCAACTTAGAGTAAATTTTGCAAGTGTTAGTTTTAAAAAAACTATTTGCCATTTGTTGTCTATTTTCTAAACTATATTTGCTAATTTTTATGTCTATTGTATCACACAACAGTAGTTACATATATTTTTATGAAACTCAAGTATAAATTGTGGCATAAATATTTTTTTTGATATCGAACGTAACATCAAAATTATCCCAAATAAACCAAAATACGTCGATTTCTTTTTGAAAAGCTATTGATGAGCATGACTTAACGATAAAACTTAACTTTTAGAAATACGAAATTTATTCCGGATACACCTAATATATAAGTAACTTAATGAACTATTTAAAAAAGACGTTATTAATTTAGTTAAATTTTAGCGCAGTATCCAGGGGGTGGAGGCTCTCTGGTGTCGCTGCATCAAGTGTTTCGTGGATTCCGAAGATTCTCTGTTCCAAAATGGACCCTGTGTTACTATTAGATTACTGCAAATGTCTTAAGATATGATTTTATTAGATGTTTTTCACTTCTATAAAAATTAAAATTCTTATTTTTACTTATTGATTTTCTCAAGATTTCTCAAAAAATTGATATGTTAGAAATAGTATGTGATTATAATTATTGTAAATATATTTATATTATTGATAAACATGAAACTGAATAATCGTTAAAGAAAACATTTTTTTTTGAGATGATGATTTGTTAAAATGGACGCGAATAATCAAAAGATCAGAACAGATCGATCTACTTTAATTGATCGCGTTACAAAGGAATTTTGCGCTCCAAAAAATAATACACAATTGAGAAAAACAGCTGTTGCTACTTAGCATATTATATATTTTGAACAAGATTTAAAATTATCTGTAAAAAGCCCCCATACATTTTTGTAATCTGCGGTTTTTTATCATGTGAATTTTAATGTAGTATTTAGATTATTAAAGAAAAAATAAGACCGATTAGAATAGTAGATAAAATCATTAAAAACTTATATATTAATAAAAAATCATGCATATTTTTAAACATCTGGCACGGACCCATCATTTTTATGCAGCAATTATATATCATTTTAAAATATTCGTACAAATTAAATTTAATGCAAAAAAAAAGATTTATGAAAATTCTCGAAAAATTTTCTGATTTTTAAAAATGAGAATTTTTGATTTGGTATTTTTTTCAAAAAAGAGACACCAGTTCGAAAAAAACAAATTTAGAGGTTCAGATTAAGTCACATTTTATGTATTTATTGTAAATATTTCGTTGCAGAGTAACAGACGTTAGCCCAATGCGTTACAACGGGTTAAACGCAATCAATAATTATTTAGTAAGTAGTGAGACTCCAGATCGAAATCTAAGTCTGTATTAAAGCTTACAATGAATATATGTCACTATTTATGATCTAGCTAGATTTTATTTTAATTATTTATCACAATGAGGTTTAAAAAATCTAGAATTACTTAACTTGTGGTTTTTATTAAAAATTATATTTATGTATATAATAGTCACTAATTCAGAAAAAAGTGCTTTTCGTGTATTAGTTACTGACTTATACCAACGATGGCGTACCTTTTTTGCTGACGGGTCAGAATCAAATTGACAAATTGCAATTATATGTCTGCGAGTCAAATGTTATCACCGAGTAATTTAATAAATATAATAAAATGAAACAAGTTTATTTAAGTGAAAAACGTTACAAATAGTCAATTGTTATTATACTTATCTCGCCGTCCTTGAAATCAGATATTTTTGATTCGTGTAGCACATGTAGCTGCCACGCATAAAATTAAAAAACCGAAACATACAAACACAAATTATATTTACAAACAGGAAATATATTAACGATAACTAATCACCACACATGTGATATTGTTTAATAATAGCTTACTTTGTTATTGACATATAGAAACAAATGGACGGTTACATCCATAAAATTGAATGAAAATACATGACGATAATCTAATCAAACAACTTGCCAGGGTATCTGTTTTCCTTTTTATATTTTTACAATCGTGCAGTTAAAGGCACGTTCTTTTCGTATCATCTGCGTGAAATAAAATAATCAAACGAGGCTATAAACTTTTGGCCAGAAAAAGAACAGCGGCATCGATTGAATTTGCGATTTTACGACATAAAATTTGTGATTTATGAATATGAAAATAACCCTTTTGAGTCTGAGAAGAGTATCGGCACAAATCGATTTGTTCAGATGAACCGTGAAGGTATTTTATTACACCAATAAAAGTGCGAGCTGTTCAAAATGGCAATTTCAACAACTTTCCCTTGTCGCACGAGGATCCTCAAATAAACTTAGGTATATCTGTATCTGTGTTTACGTATATACAGATAGAGTAGAAAGTATACTCTTAGACATGTCTTTTATATTAATGACATCCGATCAGGCTTAATCCTTCATCTTTATAATATGATATTATTTTAGTGCTAAGTAGAACGCACACCTTTTATAAGCTATTAATAGATCGGGACATCTGTTTGTTTTATGGGCTTTAATTAGTGTTAGAGTGCAAAATATTTATAGGATCAAAATATTATTTCCAAGCAATATGTTGATTAATTTTTATTTAAATTTGTCGTTGTACTTTATTGTGTTTTTATATATTTATTATACATGTATGTAATTTGTAAGGGTTTTTGAAATATTCTATATATTCTTATATTTCGGGAAAAAACTTTTTGATCTACTGATTCGTTATATACATATATATACATTTTCGTATGCTTACTGACCCGAAACTTCTCTAAGCGATGAATGTAGAAAAGAAGCGTTTGCAGGGTATCAACCACGAGATCTTGAAAAAGTGATGGTTTATTTATGGAGATGAAAATTGGCGTTGAAATCACATTGTTTTTTTTTGTTTCAAAAAAAAAAAAACAAGATGATGTTGCTGTATGGATGAAAAATCTGAGCGATATTTTCTCGGGTATGATAAAAAAAAATACGACGATAGATATGAATATATTATAAAAATATTGACGAGGGTTCTATAACTTTGTATTAAATGTAAATAATAATTCTGAGGTGATATATAAATATGACACGAGAGGCTTAAAAGTATAAACGTCCATGTCCATAGAAATATTTTATATACGATTTTTTTGACTCCGTCAAAAAAGAGTCGTGACTTTCATATTTTAAATATCTGTGGTGTCAGAGAAGAATGATGTAATATTATTATTTATTATAAAAAATGTTTTCATATTAATAATTTTTATTATTTAAATAATAAATAATTTTATTATGCACATACACATTATTAAAATATAGTAATTAATGCTAATATATATTAATATTATTGAGTACATAATTGATTTTTAATTGCGTTATTACATTAAAACTTCATACATAACTTTTCTTATTATTTGAGGCATTGTTATGAATATATAACTGAATATTTGAATACTATTTTATTGCCTAAACTACACTCTCTAGAAGTTGGCAAAGGTAGGCCAAGGACGGAGAATATAGTGGGCTACTTCGGTCGAGTTCGGTTCTGCCTGCTCTAAAATCTCTCGAAAGTTGCCCAAAAAGGTAAAGTGGGGGTAATTCAGTCGACTTGGCCAGCTTCGGAGCTGCTCTTTTGAGCGCGAGCGGTGAGATACTTCCCCTTTCGCTCTCTCGCGTGTTAAGTGATGAGAGTGAGAGAGATAATTATATTGTGGTTCGCAAACTGAGATAGAACGAGTAACTCGCTTCAATTCCAGTATGCGCGTAGACGTCCTATGGTTAACACGCATGACGAGCGCTGCATCGTGGGCACGTGGTCAAGTTATAATACCACATGCTTATTTCAACAGACTCTTACTGACATCTTTGAATATTTTAGGGCGCCAAAAGGGATTATTTATATTTTTGATAGTATATTCTTTTAACAAATATCGTTATTATATTTTTTTTCATATACAATTAAATAATTAAAAAATAATTAGTAGTACTTGATTTTGTTAAAAAAAAACTTTTGCAACATCCTAGATTGGTTTATATAAATATCACACCATAAAGAATTCTTATTTAGAATCGATGGCGACAAATTCTAGGATCGTCACACATGTGGTGTTCGTATTCTGAATATCATTTTTTTGCCTTATGACATTTTGCAAAAGTCGACAAAGATTTTGCGTAAATTGAATATTTACAACCGAAAAGTTTTCATTGAAATTATATTGGTGAGTGCCCACACAAACTTTTATAATTATCAGTAGCGTAATTTTAATAATATGACAATTTAAAAATTGCGATTATTTGGCACTTTCTTCGATTGCGCGCAAATATGCCGGCTGTACGTGACAGCAGCCGCCGTCTGAACGTCATCCAATTAATTACATTTTTATAAATGATTGTGTTTGATATATTAAAATGAATAAATTACTATTTCGATGGTATATTTAGTTAAGCACTTTATTTTTAATATTACTATTACTCTAAGTATATTATAATAAATAATATATTACCGTTGCTTTTATAAATTTATAAACTCAGTGTTTTATTAGTATGACTTATTTTGAACTATACCGAATTTTATGTATGAATACATATTATTAAATTCATATTTTCGACATAGCTGTATACGACAATACCCAATGATTGTACCTATAATAATTGAATAATAGAGGCAATCACTTTCAGTCGGTCTTTCTGTCAATGTGACTTAGTCTTGGACAATAATCACGTTCATCAGCATGCATTCAAGTGTGTTAACCTAGTTTTAATGAAGTATAAATTTATCGAATAATATTTTAGTATATGAATGTGAGTCTATGACATAACTACAGTTAGTCGTATTCAATATGTTTTGGAGAAATCGTTAAGTTCGAGTATATTTTGCGAAAGCTAGTGTTCTAAAAGTTTATGTTTAGGTAATAAATTTAAAATAGATTATTGAATTGTGTAGGTAATTAAATATAAATTTAGTGACATTGACATAAAATACTAAATGGATATAACTTTATTTTATTTTAATTGGTTTCCGAGAAATATCTCTAAAATGTTTAATACACTTACTGTATAAACATTACAATTTACATTAGGGCTCATTTATATCGTCGATACTCAGGCTTAAACAGCTTTAATTAAGTAAAACAAATACATGAGTAATCGATTTGCTTATTTAATATTCAATCAGCGAATTTCCTTTCACGTATAAAATATTGTTGAAGGATAGAATATTTTAGCGGATCATTAGCACAATCGTACACATATAATAAGGTCATTATCGATCATATTCATATAAACATATGTCATCGCTCCTTCGATTATGACACATTTTGCGGTTTATCGTGATAATAAATATTTATGGCATTATGCCAGAATATTAGGCACTTCACACAAATGTGTATTTACTTACTTCCTGCATTTTAAATTAAATCCATTAGAAAACATTGTTTGGTTACGACGCGTGAATACTTTATAGACTGTGTCTTATTTTGTTTATATTGGTAGGTAAACAATATTAAGTAAAAAACATTTTTTTTGGAAAGCATGTAAACATGTTCTATTACATATATATAAATAGATTTTTTATTATATTCACTGTGTATATTTATTTATTACTAATTATGAAATATTCATTAGTGTATAAAAATACGTACAATTAGAAAAATTATAATTAACAATAACTATATAATAAAACATTTTATAATTGGTACAAAAACGTATATGATCAACTTTTACTGCCACTCACATTATTGTGTAAAAGACTGTTAGACAGCTTTCAACATTTTAATGTCAGTAACTTGACGTTCTAAATATTCTACTGAATTATTTATAAGATTAAATATTAACTTAATATTTTGTTTTTCATTAATAGTAACGTTAAACCCTTTATTCATTATACACTTAAAAGTTTAACCTCGTTTATCTTAGTTTGATTGATTTGTGGTTTGTTCGTTTTTCAATGGCGTTCATTTTATTGGAAAAGCAATTATATGTGCCATGGTAACTGTGCTCTTTATCATTTATTTTTCACATGAACTGTTTTTTATATGTGATAAAATTTGTGATTGTACAATTTATTACAATAAAAAAAAAATATTATTAATTAGCGTGAATTAAACGATTCATATTTAGTGATGCTAGAAACGTTCATGTGTAAACAACGTGTCACATTTTTTAGAGGTATGTAATTTAATATATATATTTTATCGAATGTTTTTAATTGGCACACGTTACTATTAATATAGTAATTTATTTTTCTTATATAAAAATCGTCGTAGTATTTGGTTCTATGTTGATTATTAATATTTGGTTCTATGTTGATTATAAAATGTTTAATGGATCATTTTGTGTACTTAACCTATATCTACATTTTCGTAATTTATAAAAAATTTTTTTTTTGTATATTTAATTAAGGTATATTTTAAAGAGGCAAAATCACGATTTATCTTGAATATTATAAACATATTTACAATTTTATAATAAATGAAAGTATCAATATCTTTGTGTTTAATTATTGGAAAAATTAAAAAAAGATTTATCTAATAAAAGCTTAGAATTTTATTTCAATTCACAAATATAAAGAAGGATATATTTACATATGCTAAATATATTGATAACGTTTTACGTTCCTTAATATAGCTGTAAATCCTTACACACATATATGATAAACGAAAGTGCATTAGAACGTAATAAATCTTCCTAAGTCTGAGTATAATGTTAACAATGGATGTCGCTTTAAATTTTCACTGTCTACATGACAAAGATACGACAAAATCTCATAAATATTAAATTTTTAATTTTATTATATTTATTTATTAGGAATGATTGAATTATTAAAAAATATTTTTGTAATAATAAATTAATTTTACGCATAATTGTTTTTTGCGTAAGGTTTTTATTTAATATAAAAAATCTTGAACGCCAAGAAAAATCTTATTCATTATGGCAAGAACAGTATGGGGTGTGTTTGGCCTTAAAAAATTATGAAAGTGAGATAAATAGTAACTTTAAAACCCAGAAAATCCATTTAGTATTGATCTCTATATTTTATAAATATATTTTTATACCATAAAATAAAAAAAAGTTTAAGTACTCTAAAGAAATTTCAACAACCGTAATTGAATAAGCTATCATTAGTACCAACGCGTAAAAATACTGATAATTATATACATATATACTCCATCGATTATTGAATTATTTTAAATTAAAAATAAAATGAGAAAGCAGTGGCAAGAAAATAAAACTCTTGCATTACACAAATTGATTCATGATATTTGTGATAAAATTCAGAGCCTAAAAAACGAAATATTTTATTATGAAAAGTAATTAAATCGCCTAAAAATAAACACTCAGAAATTCCTTGGTTAAAAATTGGGCAAGAGATGTTAGCTGATAATTTTTACGTATTGTACTAGATAACTAAAATATTTGAACACTCTTAAGTAAATAGATCGATTACAAAAATAGAAGCATTCGAGGTAGATAGGTGTTTAATTTGCATAATTATCATACTGCAAAATTTAAATGTCGTTAAAAAATAAAATAATAAAATAGTCCTAAAATCAGATTAGATAACAGTTTAATAAAACACATTTTTATAATCTGCATTCATTACTAAACAAGCATCTTTAACGCCTGCCTATCTTTTGAGTATTTTCTAATCATTTGGAAAACTTATTACTGTCATTTAGTAAAATATTTGAAAAATACTAATTTTGTGTTTAAAAAAATATTTGAGAAATAAAATTATCAACGAACTAAAATCTTGAACTTGTAATAATTATACTTTTACGCGTTAAAAGCGTCATAAAACGATCTATAATGTTAATACATATTTTAATTTAGATTTTTAAAGGCATCCCCAATATGCTATCTATGCAATTGCAATCATTTCAGATATCTGTTAGTTACAGTTAGTGTTAGTAATATTTTTGAATATACTATCTGTATTTAGGTGGAGGAAAAGTTGGAAAAAAATCTTATATTGATAATTTTATGAGCATTTATATATTTATTAGCTAATAAAAAGTAGAATAAAAGCATAAAATGTCGAAATCAACCTCAATGTATTTAGTTAGCATGAAACGCTGATATTTCAGTACCAGTTTCATAAAGAACAGTTTAAAACATTTTTTAACATGCAATAAATACATATTAATGACAACGAATGGTTATTCACTGATTTATTTATAATAAAAGAACTTATTTCTTCATAGCATATTACCATCATCATTGTCATATCATTAATGCTTTACGTCGCAGTAATGCTTGTAGTTAAAGACTGAGGTTTAAGATAATTAAACTTAATACATACGTAAATGGGCCATGGAGTAATCAGTAGCAAACTTTACAGCATCCCTATATTAAATAACCATAGAAATGTGCGTGTGTGTGTTCTAGATATGTTCAACTAGAGTTTGATAATTTACTACTCCCTAAAGTGTCGAGTGGTCCATTGTTGATTTTGAAAGCTACAAGTTTTCGGTTCGCCATGCCTTATTCTTGCAAGAAGCTCAGGATAACCTCGAGCTCCTTTCAAGCCGCTCAATAGAGCCTCCAAACAACAAGACCAAATCTAAACCGAAAGAAAAAAAGCTCGTGCGAACAATGTGTTTGTGAAAAAAGTGAAAAGCGTAGTCATGGAGGTCGGATTGACTTTGGACAATGCCAGCGATATAGGCTTAAATCATATCAAGGACTACGTGGAGAGCACAACTACGCTGGTGTTTAATTCTAGCGATGATTTATCAGAGGAGCAGTACATACCATTTTCGACCAGACCAGAGACCTACATAGTGCCGGTGGTGTTCGCCATTATTTTTGTGGTCGGAGTCTTGGGCAACGGCACCCTAATTTTGGTTTTCCTGAGGCATCGAGCGATGAGGAACGTACCCAACACGTGAGTAGTAATTATTATTTCTTATATAAAAGTTTTTTTGATTCATGTCTTCCGTTAGCAAATGTAGATGGTTAAAAATAGAGTTGATGTATAGTATCGAACGGTGGTACTGTTGGCCGAATTTCAATTCCGAGAGGAAATTACTAAAATGTCATAGTGATGTATGTATATGTAAGGTTTAATATCACAGATCGAAGATATATTTATTTAAGGTCCTACAGAAGCTCATTATATTTTCATAATATAGAAATATATATTCATCGGCTTTTTATGAACGTGTCTATTAAAAGATTGAATCTGAATTATTATTCAATAATGTTTTTTTATTGCAATATCAATATTTTTATATATAAATAATTTACATGTAATGTGTTAGGTTCTAAATAATAAAGTAAATGTTTTGTGTAAGTAACAACGAATTAAAAAATATAAATCAACTTTATTTGAAATTTATATTGCCTTGTATATAAAATTCTACACCCTGTACAACGTTTATTATTAAATAATAAATTAAAGTCTGCAACATAAATCGTTTTCATTTAAGTAGACAAAACATTTGATTTATTGTGTGCCCCTAAATATATTATTTATTAGCATTTGACGGCATTTTAATAATTTATTGAATTAAAATTTTATTTCAACTACATCTATTAATCTTTTTGATAAAATTTATTTATGCTTATTGATTTAGGTTTACGACTTTCGTTTATAAAGATAAATACTGAATTTAAGATTTTTTTAAATAAACGAAAAATATAATATATATAAATAGAAGCACTATAAAAATACATTTTAAATAAATATACGCGTTCAGTCATTTACTGGAAAAATTCCAAGTATCATACGGTTAAACGAAAGTTGAAACCTATTCATGAATAAAATTTGCGTTTATACGGTGAACATGTTTATTTATCTTTGAATACAATATTTGTCAGCGATTTCTACTAAAACATTTGGGGAAAAAAACAATTCTTATCACAAAAATGTTACAAGTAACATATTTATTTATTTGACAATACAGAAAAGCGGTTTGTTCGCTGAACCTTTTTTCATTCTAAAAAAAAATATTTTTCCCATTGTTCAACTTAATTATAATTTAACAATCAAACTGTTATATTTATAAAAAAATGTGTTGAATAAATTAAAAGCTTTTGGAAAATATCATATAAAAAAAATCATCATTTAACGATTTTAAAAGAAAATGTATATTAATCCTTTGAGTAGTGAGTTAATTTATAAACATTTATTAATTTGTTAGTATATACTTGGGAGTGAGTTAATTTAACGTATATTTCCATAATTATTTATTATTGCATTTATAGTACATAATAATAAAAAAATGTATGTTTTATTAATTAATTTTAACACATTCCTACAATTAAATTTTGATAATTTATTTTACATATTTATTGTATATTATTTGGCTTTTGTAGATGATTTTATATTAATACAGAGACTTTCTATTTTTTTATGAAATTATTATTAAATATTTATTGTTATGTTAATTTAAATTAAAAAAAATATTATATTATATTAATGTTTTAGGTTTCTTCCGTTATATAAATATACTATCAGGGGTACCTCAAAACAGTAATAGATCGGCCACCGTACATGTACGGCGATACTCAAAGGATTAAATGCAGTGTCAAATCTTATTAAATACATTATAAAGTTTATCGACTATTTAATATATCAGATCGATCCATAAATCCTAATGTTTGTAGTAATATATTTATAAAAAATAGTATTGTTTTTGTTAAAAAGTACAATAAATAAGTTTTTTATATTTATTACCAATACAAATAAATTATGTTAAAAATACTATGTATTTCAAATATCTAATTTCATTTAAACGAATAAATTATCCACAATATTTAATATATTTTATTTTAAAAATCTGACAATAATTGTCAGATTTTTAAAATAAAATATTTTTATACACTTTTGTGATTATGATGTGAATATAATGTATTAATATATATTTTAAAATAAAATATATATTTAAACAGATTTCACGTGTATTTTGCTAAGACATTATCATAAAATTACTATTTCAATGTCAATTATTTAATAAATAACTAACTGTCGGTACCTCACGACAGTGAGGTACCGACAGTTAGTTATTTATTAAATAATTGTTGTTCGGTTATTAATATAAAAAATTTCGTTTAAATTGAAATAGTTTAAAAAAATATATCGTGTTTTTTACTGTCGTAATCAGTGTTGCCAGTAAACAACTAGAAATGTAGGTTATGATATAATATATGCTATGTTAGGAGTAAGTTAAAAAAAGCTAAAAAGTAATTATTTTATTTTTAAATACAAATCCGACTATAATGATTAGATAGTTTATCTCAATGTGTCAATGTTGATAGCTTATCTCAATGTGTCATGGTTGCCATTATATTAATAATAATTAAACAATTAAAAAGTAACAGAAAAAATAAGAACACTCTCTTTACCGAGCGTTCCCTCTAGGATTATAGGATTTATTGATTTAATCGACCGTATTTTTTAATTAGAGACAAACAGAAGGCAGGCCAAGAAAATAAGCAAAGATCTACAACAGGCTTTAAAGACTAATATAACTTGAAAACTAGCCGATATATGGCCTTTCTTCGATCTGATCTGTCAGAATATCATAATAAGGTACAAGGTTTTTCATCTTAATGTCGCAGAAATACACCTACTATAGACGTTGCGAGAAAAAGTGACAAGAAACAACGGTCAACAATATATATATATATATATATATATATATATATATATATATATATATATATATATATATATATATATATATATATATATATATATATATATATAACCATTTTATATCGAGGGAAAAATAAAATTATGTACATTATAAATCAAACTTGCCAATACACATTTGAATAGTAGAGAACAACCTTTATTTAATATTGAATGTGATGATGTTCTCGTAATTAAATTTAGGTACCTGTAATAAAATTTCACACCTTTTATAAACTCAACAAAAAGAAAAAGAGCAGGTAGTCGCATATTTATTTTTTATACATAAAAAATGGTAATTTTCCATTATTGTTTTTGAACAAATAAATTTCAGACTGAATTGAAACATATATCAATACATCCCTATGAAACTTTGTTCTTTGAAACAATGGTATTTTGAAAAGTTAATATAATGCGACGAACGTATATTCACGCACGCTTTTGAAATCATTTCACATATTTTAATACCCCAAGTTTGTTTATGAATACCATGCTTCGAAGCAATATTGATAATCTGGAATATTTGCTTTTAGTTAATCCGAGCGCGACGCGTAACCGACGAACAATGGTTCAAAAACAATTTGATGTTAAAATAATTAAATAATAACACAATACATACCATAAATTAAATCACTAAACGTTAAATTTATAATATATGAGTTTTTAATCTTAAATAATATATGCCACATATAATTTATTTTTATTATATTTTTTATTAGATAAGTTTATATTTATATACTTTATAAGGTTAACTAAGAAGTACAATTTATCTTAGTAGATATGTTAATAAACATTTAAAACAAATTAATTAATCTTGTTCTTCAAAGTTTGAGTATGCTTTATTAATTATTAAATTTTAAACTAGCATAAAACATATTTTTAATAAGTTATGTGACAAAAGTAACACGTACTTAAAAGTAGATATTTATTTATATGGAAAAATATGTTTAATTTTACATTATATTTTTAAAAAACTTAACATTTTCTTAATACTAAAAGCATGCTTTATATTGCAATAAAAAAAAATATTTCACTTTTTTTCAAAGGGGAAATCTATGTAAACATTGAAACTCGTGTTTACGTAAGCAACTCTGAGAAAAGAGAAACATTAATTCACTGGAAAACAATTCTGCACTCTTTTTACTAAAAATATAAAAATACTATGCTGATAGTCAATTTATATATTATACAAGTCGAAATTTTAATGTAATTTTATATAAATATTATAAGTCTTAAGTTTTAATTTTTTAACATTATAATAGACGTAGCTCAAATTAAATTGTTTTATAATTATATTATTAAATTTAAATTAATAAATTTAAAATTATTGATTAAGTTATTTTTTATATTGAGCACATTTTTATTAATTTATTAAATTTTTGTCATTTTAAATTTGTAATATATACAGTTTTAGATAACATTTTAATGTTTTTATAAAGCTAGTAGGATTATTTTACTGAAAGTAAGCTAAATATTGTTTTTGCCACAAATTCATTAAAAAAAAACAGAAATAATATGTAAATTACTATTATATATAAAATACCCCAAACGCATAATATTTTGCTAAGTTGCATAGCTATTTTAAAATAATTGAAAATGTTAAGTAGTTTTTTATAGATTGAAGCATTTTGACTATCATAGAAAATATTTGGTATTAATGTCTAATTTCAACCATTAAATTAAAAAATAATATTTATAACGCAAAAAGTTGAGGGTCCGGTATTCGCACATTTGCTAGCTTCGGTACCTCACGACAGTGAGATACCGACAGCTATTTACTTAATAAATAATTGCATTAAAATAATTGACAGCGAAATAGTAATCATAACATCATAACACAAAAGTGTATAAACATTTTTATTTTAAAAATCTGACAATTAGATTTTTAAAATAAAATATACTAAATATTTAGGATAATTTATCCGTTGAAATGAAATTAGGTTGTGAAACACATAAAGTTTCATGTCGTTTTTATTTTATTTTTAATCACATTTTTAATAAAACTCCATGAAATTAAGAATGTATAATATTTACTTTACTATACCATGACAGTTTGAATTCTGTACGAAATATACGATATATATGATATATTTAACAACATTTTTACGTGTTCGGTCACGCGTTCTAATGTACCCTATTTGCGATATACACAAGAAATCTCGTAAATCGGTTGCCATGAGTTATGTTCACATATTTTGGAGTTACACTCTGTGTCCACCATACACACTAAGAAAACGTGGTGGAATTAATCAGACGGAAAAAGGCCTCATCCTTTTCTTTTTCTCCCTCTATCCAAATCGATATCTACGTGTCTTATTTGGACATTTTTCCACGGCTCGTAAACACGCGTGTAGTGTGTAGCTGAGCACAAAGAGATATGTGTATTTGCGCTTTTAGGCCGTTAAAAAGCTCCTTTGGCAATAAAAGCTCGAAAAGTTCCCTTCGACGATACGATAAGGGGCGATTGCGCTCTGTGCATTTTTTTGTAAAAAAAAATGTGAGATTGAGGTCCCGGCTTAATGAGCGCCTTTCTGCCGTTTTTATAGCTCCGATTCTTCACTTGGCTTCTTTTAGGTTTTATACCATTAGGTCGCTAAGAATGAAAGGTTGACGTTGTGAATTGAGCAATCCTAAGATTTTTGTTACGCGAATTGTCGATTATGTAACAAACGTTATGCCATCAGCCAACAGCTCAATAAGTGACCATGACATAGATCGTGAAAATGTTTTAGAGAACTTTCAGGACTTAAAAATATTTATTTAAATTATATGTATGTTTCTGAATAAAGGTTTCTTATGTTTTTTTGTATTTTTAAGACTAATCGCTAATATCTATATCAGGATTAAAAAGTTTATTGCACAAAAATATATAATATTAACATATATATGCGCACTATAGGTTTTAGTATCGGGCGGTGGTGTCTAATGAGGAAGATTTGTATTACTTAATGTTATAAAAATATGTCTCTCGGGTCTCTGGTTCATTGTGGTTAGCTTAGTCTGTGCTCATGAGTGATGCGTGCGTGATTTAGTGGTGATGTAACCAAGTTTTATATCATTCATAGTGGTCCTTCAATGAAATTTGAACAAATGGAAAAAAAGTAAATTTATGATTATTATCGTTATTCTTCGGAACAATCTTTTATTGAAAACGCAATTCTAAGGTGGCCATTTGTAATTGAAAACGAATGTATAAAAAAAAAGAATTGTTTTAAAATTTATAAAAAGAGATTACAATGTTTTGTTAATTATTGATAATTGGTGTCTGCCTGTTGTGCGTTATTATGTTTAGGCAAACTAAATAATGAATTATAATTAATTCTAATAAATTTGCTATAAATAAAAGTCATTTATACATTAAAGTATAATCAATTTATAATCACTTGATTTATTTTCGACTTTTTTGATCACTCTAATTTTTTTTAAAATGCGTTTAAAATAGAGCTTATAAATATTTCAGTTGCATATAATAAAATTAAAAAGGTAAAATAGTTTGTAAAAAAGTAATAGTATATCTACATTAAAATAATATTTACAAATAAAAAAATAAATAGTTAAATACTATTAAATCATGCTACTGTAGGCATAGTTGACGGAGCATATTATCTTAGGGCATAGACCCTTGGTAACGCCTAATCTAAAGACTGTTCTAGCTTTTTAGTTTCGACCCTATAAATTGGGTTATGAAAGTGCCATGGAAGTAAGGGGTGCTATTGTAAGCCCTCTCCAGGATTCCATAAATATGCTCCCATCAGAGAAAATCAAAAGTTCAGCGTCATGCTAGGTTTCGCAAGTCATCAATGGAGGCGTCTGGCTAAGGATAAATATTGGGCCTGCAACTATTCTTTTAATTAAAAATTAATTAAAATCAATTATACTCATTTATTTATTATTGAAATGCAGAGTGATTCGGAACGTTCTTAATCTTATTTTCTAGAGATTTATTTTAAAAAGAAAGGTAAAAATAATTATGAAAGTTAAATTTATTGTATTATTGTGTTACGATTAGTATAATAAATTATGGATTATTTAATATTTTTGGAATAATATCCAAACTCGAAAAAGAAAAATCACTTTCCGCCCAATCCAAGGAAATAATTTATAATGCTTTTTCTTTTAATATATTCAGAGCAAAATTGTTTTGAGCCACTACATACAACTTTAATCCTAAATGCATATCGTGAACGTATTTTATTACTCTTGAGTCTTTGAAGTTGAATATTCTACTATAGGGGCCAAAAATTTTCTGCTTAGAAAGAGAGTTATATATATAAATATGGATATTCAAATAATCAAACAACTTTCGATATGACTTTAATGCATCATTACTTCAAGAGCTCTACAACTTAAACTTACTAACTTTGACCAAGAAAAGATTTGAAGGCTCAATTTCAGACCATTAATATCGCAAAAGCGGCCGCTTCTCTCTTCGCACTCTCTGGTCCAGTTTGCTTCGGAGTTGCTTGCAGCTTTAGGATGCACATACGGAAAGAATACTTTACGTATTAATAGCATATACAAACAATACGCGTCAATCTAAATTATAGTACAAACAAACTATATAAAATGAAAATAAACACTTTGGATACAAAAGACAGAAAAATACATTGTTTTCGCCTTATTTGAGGCAAAATATACAAGAAATGAAAAACACCGATATATAAATATATCTTTATATATAATATCCAGAAGTGTTAGCATCGTCTAATAACAGATAAGAAAAGTGAAAATCAAAGGCTTGACGTGTTAAAAAAAGTCCTCAAATTTCACTAGTTTAACTGGAAAAATTGGTACCAAGAAGCTCGTTTACATATTTTCTGTATTAATTGAGATGATTGTATTAAAATTAAATGTAAATATATTTTGAGCTGATCTTGAAATAATTGTTCTTGCAGTGTATATTTAAAATACTACGTCAATTTTTATGATAATCAAAAACAATCTCTTTAAACAAATAACACTTATTTTAATTGTCATTAAACAAAGTACAGTAAAGCACGTGAATCACGTACACGTAAACCGTACGTGTTTGCATACGTGATGTGGGTTACTGCACGTATTATGTACATTTTTTTCATTTATTTAAATTACGAACCACTGTGCAAAACAATTTCGGAAACAGTGTGCAAATAAATTTGAGGGTGTTTAATGAGTACGGGTATGGTTGGGTGTTTGACGCAGATTAGAAATTGTGTCTCCATAAATTTTCCAATACAATGAACGAAGACAGAGGACCGCAGGTCACTCTAAGGGTTAAACTGATATTGCAAGGTCGGTGTAGTACGTGATATTACCATGGGATAAAAAAATGTTATATTTTCCAACCGAAGGGAATAATCCAAATAAACATGAAACCTAACTGAAAAAAATTAAATCTAATCTCTTAAACCAGTTACGAAAAATCATACATAAGCTTTATAAATAAAAAATATTTTTTTTTAATAATAATAAAAATATAAATTAGGAATATAGTTATGTAAAATAAATGTAGTATATACGTGCTTCATTTTCGTCAAAAATTTTTTTTATTTACGACTACACATAACCATTGAGGGATTAATGGCGACGTTCAGTGGAAATTTTATGTTAAAACATTTATTTTATATGTGCACAACCGCGGTTTTAATTCGTGCACATAGACCCTCTGTGGGAGGGCTGCCGCGGTCGGGGGGTCCTTTTAATTAAGCCGAAAATAAATTTAAATGAAACAGTTTTGCTATAAACCATTTAGGCCTCGGCTTCAAATCACTTTTCCAACTTCGTTAATATTATATTTAAGGCACTAATTATGTAAATGACGTTTTCTTAACTACCCAACGTTGCATAAATGTTTTACGATTTACGGATTGAAAATATATTTGTGCAAATCTGCAAATCATTACTATGATGAGACAACTCATAAAAAAGCGCGACTTCCAGATTAAACATTGACATGGTTATTTTAAACACACCTTGCTGCGAAAAAGATATGGTAATATCTGCTATTTTGCCTACTAAATAAAATCTGCTCGTACCATTACTTTCTGAATATTTTTTGTATAACTACATTTTTAACTTAAGGTAAGTAGAACATTTGTATTTTATTAGAATTTTTATTTAATATTTATGTATATGAAAATAAATTTACATAACTCTTATATTAATGGATCTCTTTATAAGAATTCTGAAATATGTTTTTTTTCGAAATTAAATTCTTTTATGTGCGTAATTTTTTACCCAAATTTATTCAATTGCTTCTGGATCGTTTGTTGAACGAATACATATTAGATGTTGGTGAGATTTTTTGAGAATTTCGTATTTCACGATATAAAAATATTTATGTTTTTAAATATTAACATATAAAAGCTTAACTGCTGTTTAATACTATGTGAGGAATTTTGACTAATGATACGATTTTAATTAGTAAGTTTGGTGAATAAAGGCAAAGTATGTAACGAGATTGTGTTCAAAGCCATTGAGGTGTTGAAACTATAAGTTGGTTATAGTTTCATCATTTAATTTATGGAAAAGTGCTTCTAAAGAGGTATTCAAGTATCGATAAAACATTAAAATGGATAACTAAATTAGATTGAAAATACTCGTATTTTAAGATCGTGCTTATACAAGAGAAAATTAAATTTATCATTTTCTTAAGCTATTAAGTAAGATTATATTTATCATGCAAAAAAATATATTAATCCCTTTTTTAAGAACTTATGTATAGTATAATATGAAAATATTAATATATGCGTTTATTATCATTTTAGAATATCTTTAATAATATTGTAATGTAATGAATAAAAAAAATGTATATATAATGGCGCATTACTCTTTTCATTATATATTAAAAAAATTAATATTCATTAAAAACATATACCGTACATTATGTAATTATACCTACCATTTTCAACTAAAAGACATATTAATATTGTTAATGGGACACAATAATAGACAGAGAGTTTCAAAGAGCAGTATCTCTGTCATTTCAGTCGCGAGAACCAAAACATTACATTTTCCGATAATAATTTCCTGTACTTTCCAAGGAAAATTTAGGGTATAACTAATTGTAATGTAATTATATTATTTATATAGAAATATATTCACATGTAAGTACTTTTAAAACTTGAGTGCTCACAAACGTACATGTGTATATTTACTATACACTCATAGGTTTAATTTAATTTTCGGGCATTGTGCGAAATTCGTTAAATGTGGTTAAACTCTGTAATGACTCAAGGATAACGACTGTGTTTGTGAATAATCTAAATATATCTATTACACGAATAATATTTAACTGTGGCATCGTTTAAAACATTAAAGTTATATTTACACATTGTTAAAATAACTACAGGGCGTGAAGGAAAATTTATTTTATTTTATGGTATTTTTTAAGCAAATGCTTTTTAAAATCATTGATTAAACTGTTTTATTTTCACGGATAAATATGATAAATAAAAAGCAAATTTATAGCTTAAATATCACAAAGATTTTATTTTAAAATTATTCATTGCTAAATGTCTAGATATTCTAGATTTTTTTAATTTATACATTTTTGCTTTAATAAAATCGATTGATCATAAAATATGTGACAGAATTACACAGTAAATTTATTAAAACCCTATGGAGTAGGATTTTTAATCGAATATAAAAATATTTGATTATACGAACTATTCACTCAATTTTCAACTATATATGAATATTGCAATTTTTGTAAAATATTAGTTTATACTATCTCGAATGAAATTTGCATTTTTTTTAGAATGAAATATTTTGTATACTTGAGCAACACAAGTATTCGTTTTTTTCTGAATATACCTGAGTGATTGGCTATAAAAAAATTTGCTCTTGTAGCTTATTGTTGTATTTTTAAAAAATGCTTGGTTGATCAATCTGGTTATATTAAATTTATTGCACGATAATGTACATATAATATACACATTGTTGTATATTATATTAGTCCAGTCAAATAAGGGTTTAACCTCGGAATGAAAGATAACAAGCTGAAATTTTGCACAGACCTTTGTTTTGGCGTTCTAAATAT
This sequence comes from Plectrocnemia conspersa, assembly GCF_051122295.1. Taxonomy (NCBI): domain Eukaryota; kingdom Metazoa; phylum Arthropoda; class Insecta; order Trichoptera; family Polycentropodidae; genus Plectrocnemia; species Plectrocnemia conspersa. Next base: position 25,221,006 of record NW_028277167.1, read on the forward strand.
ATGCTGAAAAGTCTCAAAAGATATCGTGTCTGCTAATCAAGATATTAAAGGTCAAAGGTCATAAAAATCGTTTTTTTGCAAATATCTCGCCTCTTTTGCGTCGCATGTCATTAAATGTTTAACAAAACTTATAGAAAATAAAATTTTCTACAAGTTTGTTATAATTTATTTCTTCGTATGGTTAATGGTTTTCGAGATATAGCGCGGGGAGTGGGAAGCGCGCATCCGTTTATAGGATAACGCTATGTAAACTACGGAGCCAGAGTTACCTGTACATTCTTCCACAGTTTCGTAGAAAACATCGCAAATTGTTATCTGCGCTGAATGAACCCATCTAAAGCATTATAACTTTCAATCTCCATATCTTCAAAAATCATCATCGATAATGCAAAAAGTAATACGTATGGCCTCTGATACTTCTTGCAAAAGCGGGACCATCCAACATTTTGTCGACAGAATTCGATGCATAAATTGTACTGAGAGCTTCCTTGATTCCGCTTCCATTCATTATATACCCTATGCATCCAATAAAAGACATAAGCATATGAAAGCCTCCTAGTTTCACAACTACTCTGGACAAGTCTGAGCTAGCATCTGAAGCTGCTACGATTTCACGTGCTTTTATGTACAACGGCTGATCAAAAGTTAAAAGTTGTTCTTTGTTCATGTTTCTTGGCAGTGTTTATAGCACACTGTAATGTAGTGTAAATTGTGTCCATATTACTCACAGGATGATGAATAAAAGTAAGAAACAGAATCCGAGAAGTTACAAAGTTCTCATTGTTTTTTGTAAGTTGTTCAATAAATCCATTCCACCCTGGCAACGGTGAGATATTTTTCCACTTTCCGTACTTCCACAACAAATCAACTACATTAAATATTTGTTCGGTTAGTTCTTCTACATCATTAAAATGTTGAACTTGAATCTCTTGCTCAATCCGGGTACGACATGATTTTCATACACTAGAAGGGGTATATGTGATAGTGCTGCTAACTCCTTTGCACTTGGTTTCATTGTAAATTTCTTTATGCGGTCATCAGATATAACTTCAGATTTTGGAGTTATTATTTTTATCATTCCCATTATATGAACAGTATTATAGCCATCAAGAGTATAAATATTTTTCTGCATTATCTGCTGCATACTGTACTAAGGCACTTGATTATGATGGTTGATTACGAGGCTGTGGGTGATAAACAGCTGAAATTTAACATTTTACAGTATCACTATATGAAGCGAAAAAACCTAAACTTGACAAAACATCCAAAAGTATTTTTGGATGTTTGGCCTATCTGTATTTTTTCTATGAAGAAATACAGATAGGCCTATTAATAACTGCGAAGAAAAGAACCGTTTTCGTATGAAAGTCATTATAGCATGACTTATAGCTGTGTATTTCGTTTTAAAATGCCCCGTCTTTCCTTTTCTGTTCTTTATAATAACTTCTTGCAGAAAATGTAATAAAGTTTTCGGAATTTCTTCATAAATATTTTACTCGGGGGCGGATAAGACTTGGTCTCAACAACAGAAGATCGAATATCTTCTCTAATAATCGCCGCAGCAGCTTCCACTACGCGCAAGTGTTCTTCTTCCGAAGTGCCTTTTTTATTTTCATACCAAGAAAAAATAGGGAATGATCCAATCTTCGATATAACTATAATATCAGTTAAATATTTTTCTCTTAATTTGGAAATGATCTTCTTATCATCTGGTACATACTCCGTAAGGACATCTCTCAACTCTTTCAATTTTTTCGCACAAATTTCTTGTCGAGCAATATTTCATTTTTAATTCTTAATAATACAATGAAGAAAGTAATAAAATTATGGTTCAAACGACTTGCCGAGACCACTTTTTTCACGATTGTTTACTTTTTCAAAGCTTATACCAAGTTAAGCAGGTAGAAATACTCGCTGGATTCTATAAACGGATGTACGCCTCCCACTCTTCGCGCTATATCTCAAAAACGGTTAATGATAAAAAACAAATATTATAACTAAACTTGTAGATAATTTTATGCTTTACAAGTTTTGGGAAGCATCTAATGACGTGCAATGCATAAAACGCGAGATATTTGCAAAAAAACAAATTTTTTGACCTTTGACCTTTGATATCTTGATTAGCAGACACGATATTTTATGAGACTTTTCACCCTGTCCTTAGAACATCAAAACGAAGGTCTGTGCAAAATTTCAGCTTGGTATCTTTCATTCCGAGGTTTAGCCTTTATTTCGCCTTATTTGACTGGACTATATGTATATTATGCGTGCAATAAATTTCACATATACTAGCTTGATCAACCAAGCATTTTTAAAAAATACAACAATACAATTTTTGCAGACTATAATATAAAATTATCAATATATAGATATTGAATATATATATTGGGAGTCAGTGTCAGATGGCGATGTTAAATGCAATGTTTAAATTTACGACCCAAGACCTTAATCGGTGTATAAGCTACTTTTTACTTATGTTATTGAAAGGTAGACGATAATGTAACTTAATGCCTGAATTTTAATATAAACATTTTTTTTTAATTTTAATCTATTACATATGAGATATTATTTATGAACTGAAATAGCTTATTATTAGAGAATCTTCAATATCTAATATGTATTTAATGATCATGATATTTATCCCTGAGATTAGGATAACTCTTAAATATTTGACTAAATTTACTTTTATTTTATATTTTTAAAATACTATGTATCAAATATAAAATTTAATCAAAACTGTTTTGTCAAAGTTTTAATAAACGATAGATTGTGAATTAAAAAAAATAAAAAATAAACAACGATGTTTAAAAATCGAAATCTAAACCATCAATATATATATTTATACATATATTAATTTATTTATCAAATCTAAAAAATCAAGAAAAATATTTCTGAGGAGTAATAATATTCATAAAAAATAATTTTAATTAATAAATCCGCTTCATACATTTTAATCGTCAGTATATTTTAAATTTACTAATTAATTTTATTGGTTAAATTTACATATAAAAAAAATATTTGCAATCAATTTATTTTTCACAGAATTTGCTTATAAAATCACATAAATTTTTACTTATGATATTACATTTTCAATCACCCTACACCGTATGTGTTTTACATTCGTTTAAATTATCTCCTTTGAGCGTTAAATGCTTTCAACTCGCCACTCGCTTTTCTCCACACGGTTTTTCCTTTTCAATTAACTAAAATGTAAAGGTATTTTGAGCAAACATAAATTACGTACATTTAGACCATCTCACGGTTGGGATAGTACAAAAAAAATATTGCTCTTAAATTCTCATCGTTGTACTGATTAATTTTACGGCACTCGCGCGGAAGAAAATTGTAATTTGCCATCAAACTCGTGTTCGTACATTAATTTGACATACACTTGTATGCAAATTTGCAGATTATAATCAGAAATTGTACACGTCTGCGTAAAGACTTTGGATTGATATTGTCCTGGAGTAAGTATAATACTATTAAATTTAAGGGACGTAATTAGCACAATATCTTAGTCGTGTGAGTTTAACGGACCGTTGCTTGTTTGTCTATTTGCTTCGTTGTAAGCACACACGTTAATTACAATAAGACAGTCAACAAATTCTTATGTATTTTACAATTTTGGAACCATATATATTGTATTAAGATTTGTCTTTTAAATTTATCGAGCAAAATTAAGAGAATAAACTTATGTATTATTTGAACTATTTCGTTTAATAAATGTTATTTGCAAATGGCACGTATTACATATGCATATAACACATGTATATTATACGTTATGGGATAGGGTTAACATTTATATAAGTTATAAAAATGAGTGTTATCATAGAGCCATAATGATATTACACACAGGTGATTTTTTTTTTGCAAGTATTGAATTTCTAAATAAACAAGCAATTACAGTAACGCTGTATTCTTATACATATTACTTATTATTACAGAGTGAATAATGAATATGTAATATTTTATAGTACATACATTATAATGTTGTAACATATGTTATTATTTAAAACAAGAGCAAGTTGAAATAACACTTGAACTAAAATGGATTTTACACGTATATGTAATATGTAAAAAATCGCTATATAGAGTACGATAAATATTCATAAAATAACGATTGCTACACATAAATTGGCAATTATTTAAGGCTAAATATCTTTAAATTATAAAGTACCTAATAAACGCAAAAAGTTTGGTCATCCTTGCTTTATAATTATAATTTGAAAGCTGATTATATTGATTGTATTTTCATAGCATCAGCAAAGATTTTTCTCAAAGGCGTTTTGGTTGGGGCAGCTTAAATTTTTACTTTTTTGACTGAATTGCCTGCTTATATACACCATTTTCATTAATTATTTTTCGCCCCTTGAAAATTAACGCCCGCGGCCATCACGCCCGTTGACTGTTACGTTTGATTTAAAACCACTTAAACTCCCCGCTTTTAATTCCGACTGTTAACGAAGTTTAAACTTTGTGAAAAAAATATACACCACTTGCCGACAACGAAGGATGCTATAAACGAGATTAATTTATTGTTTTTGAACGGAACGTTAAAAAACAAAACAGGGCCGGAATATAGATATATAAATAAATACAGAATTTTTAAAAAGATTTTTTTAATAAAGAAGTAATAAAAAAAGGGCGTAACTGTATAAAATAGGCTATTAGTTTATTAACATATGAGAAAATAATTGTTTTTGATTGTGTTGATTTTATAAATAAATATAAAACATTTTTTAATTTAATTAATTAAGGTATATTAAATGTTATTTAAGAATATGTTTGTATACGTATTTTTTTGTGTACTGATTTATTCAAAAAAAGTTAGAGATCTCAAAAATATTAATTAAAATATGTGATGGTGTATATCTGAAATATACAGCTCCTCATAATTATCGCCAAAAACAAGCTCTTTGAGAAGCTGGATGATTCGTGGAAGAGGAGCGTACATCCTAGTCGCAATAGGCAAGAATAAAGGACACGATCGCAACTCTCTAGTTACAGGGGTCTGCAAATTATTTTTTTAAAGGACCAGATCGTATTTATTTTAAGCTTGTTGACCAGAAAGCTAAATTGAAGTTACCTTAAAAAAATCTTTTAAAATTTCAAACGCAAGTTTTATATAAGAGCATTGTTCTTCTTGTAGTTTTAGGTTTAATTCGTGAAGAAAACAAATATCTGTAGAAAAAGAATATTTACTAAACCACTTAGTATTTGATAATGATATAGTGTGAGGTGGATTTCGCGTTGAAAAAAATAAAAAAAAAAGATTTTGTCACTGCCTTTGAAAGGCACAAAAAAATAGTGACCTTAGAAGGACGAGGAAGAAACAGTATTATTGGTCTATTAGCGTTTGCCTTTGTTGATTGCAGATATACACATATGTAAAAAAAATATCAAACAGCTTAACAGACCTCTCTAAAATTTCCGATAAACAATTTATCAGCATTTTTAAACACAAAAAATAAACTGGTAAATTTTAAAGACATATTGAAAATTAATAAACCGGAAGCAATGAGATTAACCCGAGAGTCCTTAATTATTAATGTAAATTATAAAGTAATAAATTAATAATAAAAAAAATAACAACACATTTTCTTTCAGTGAGAAAAAAAAGAATTAATGTATTTCTAGCGTATTTTACGATGCTACATTAAAAACGTTTTAGAACACATACATTTTAATGTATGTGTGTAAAATTCTCCTGTTATTATGTAGATGTAAACAACTGATTATTGTAAAATTCTAGGACAATTTATATTATCGATTTACGCAATTACCGAGTAAATTTTTTTATGTTATTACATATGTATGTACAAATTTGAAGGCAAAAAGATCAATATCTATCTATATTTTAAATAGTTTTTAGCATACTGTTGTGGTGATTTTCATAAGTCGATGGATATTAATTATTTACTTATACACTATGTCTGACATTGAAAAACATATACTTATGCAACTAAAATCTTTAATTGCTAGTTTTTAAAATAAAAGAGCAGCAGGATTCGTCGTTGGCTTTGCAAAATTATTAATTAATCTTGTGAAAAAAATGCTTTTAAACCATCCGACGCAAATTATCAAATACTATAGATCAAGGTTTCTCAAGCTTTTTCTGCGATGAAACACTTATTAAATCTTAAAATTTTAATTGAACAATTAATTTATTTTGTAGGGTGGGTGAAAATACAGAATAAAAATTTTAATAAATAAAAAAAACATTTATTTTTTTAGTAATTCTTTAAGACATAAAATAGTAATGAATGAATGAATTATTTGGCTTTGATAAATTTGGAATTTCAAATATTCTTTATATCAGGTACAATCTGGCATTGATTAGAGTTTGTTTCTGGATTTTGGCTTCGTTGCAGAATAATCGAAAAATCCTACTTCACATAAATATGTCGTAGTGGACTTTGAAAGTAAACCAATAATAGCTTATTTTTAAAAGCTGTGGCACAATCTTGATAAAATAGCATTTAATGACTGATCTTTGTATTGTTTTTTTTAATCAAAGTAAATTATTAAATCAAGTAGTTTTTAAAATCACCTCATACGAAAATAGGTTCTGAACCCAGAAATCTTCCTTATTATTTTCTGAAAAATATTGCAAGAGTTTTGTTTTATGTAAGTGTTCTAAAAATACTTTTATCTACTTATAAACTTAATTCAGTCAAAACATGCTTAAGTGGTAAAAGATAACAATTATTTTGCTCGATTGTAAAAATCTAAAATTGTGATTTTCTCTTAAAAGATACAATTATATTTTTTTTTAATATTAAAGAACCCTAGGGGTGTGATTACTTCGTAGCCAGTGGAATCTAGTTAGAGTTTTTTTAGTTATAATCACAAATGTTGCGACAGACAATAAATGGCGAGATGTTTTCTCCGAACGGTGGTGGAGAAACTGGCGGAGGAATGATGTCAGTGGACTTTTTCTAGAATTTTGAAAAACTTAAAATGTATTTTTAAGTTGTTTTGTAAATAATTTTATAAGCACGGGCAACTGACTAAACAATATTGACAACTATCGACAGACTAAGCACAGTCGGATGTCGCGTCGGTTAGGATCGAACAACTGTCGACAGATAATGTATCGGTAAGGATTGGACACCAAAACAAAAAAATCTTTTATGCGTACTGGGTGCGAAAATATAGTTTTTCTTTATCACTTACCTGATAATAAAAAGGCAAACATATGATTATTTAGCAAAACACCTATCAAATTATTGTTTTAAAAATATGCGATCGATAAAGCTTTTTTTCAAAATTTCTGCAACAACATTTTTGCGCGATGTTCATTAAATTTCTACATATAATATATAAGACAATAAATGGCAAGATGTGTTCTCAGAATGGTGGTGGAGAAGCTGGCGGTGGAATGATGTCAGTGGACTTTTTCTAGAATTTTGACAGCGATGTGCTAAATACTTAAAACGTAAATAAATTTATCAGCACGGGCAACTGACTAAACAATATTGGCAACTATCGACAGACTAAGCACAGTCGGATGTCGCGTCAGTTAGGATCGGACAACTGTCGACAGATAATGCATCGGTAAGGATTAGACACCAAAACAAAAAATCTTTTATGCGTACTGGGTGTGAAAATATAGTCTTTCTTTATCACCTGCCTGATAATAAAAAGGCAAACATATGATTATTTCGCAAAACACCTATCAAATTTACATTTAAAAATATGCGATCGATAAAGATTTTTTCAAAATTTCTGCAACAATATTTTTGCGCGTTATTCATTAAATTTCTACATATAATATATAAGACAATAAATGGCAAGATGTGTTCTCAGAACGGTGGTGGAGAAGCTGGCGAAGGAATGATGTCAGTGGACTTTTTCTAGAATTTTGACAGTGATGTGCTAAATACTTAAAACATATTTATAATCTGTTTTGTAAATAAATTTATCAGCACGGGCAACTGACTAAATAATATTGGCAACTATCGACAGACTAAGCACAGTTGGATGTCGCTTCGGTTAGGATCGGACAACTGTCGACAGATAATGCATCGGTTAGGATTGGACACCCAAACAAAAAAATCTTTTATGCGTACTGGATGTGAAAATATAGTCTTTCTTTATCACTTGCCTCATAATAAAAAAGGCAAACATTTGATTATTTCGCAAAACATCTATAAAATTTTCGTTTTAAAAATATGCGATCGATAAAGCTCTTTTTCAAAATTTCTGCAACAACATTTTTGCATGCTGTTCATTAAATTTCTTCATATAATATATAAGACAATAAATGGCAAGATGTGTTCTCAGAACGGTGGTGGAGAAGCTGGCGGAGGAATGATTTCAGTGGACTTTTTCTAGAATTTCGACAGCGATGTGCTAAATACTTAAAACATATTTTTAAGGCGTTTTGTGAATAAATTTATAAGCACGGTTAACTGACTAAACAATATTGGCAACTGTCGACAGACTAAGCACAGTCAGTTGTCGCGTCGGTTAGCATCGGACAACTGTCGACAGATAATGCATCAGTAAGGATTGGACACCCAAACATAAAAATCTTTTATGCGTACTGGATGCGAAAATATAGTCTTTTTTTATCACTTGCCTGATAATAAAAAGGCAAACATATGATTTTTTTAGCAAAACACCCATCAAATTTCCGTTTTAAAAATATGCGATCGGTAAAGTTTTTTTAAAAATTTCTGCAACAACATTTTTGCGCGTTGTTCATTAAATTTCTACATATAATATATAAGACAATAAATGGCAAGATGTGTTCTCAGAACGGTGGTGGAGAAGCTGGCGGAGGAATGATGTCAATGGACTTTTTCTAGAATTTTGACAGTGATGTGCTAAATACTTAAAACATATTTTCAAGCCGTTTTGTAAATAAATTTATCAGCACGGTCAACTGACTAAACAATATTGGCAACTATCGACAGACTAACCACAGTCGGATGTCGCGTCGGTTAGGGTCGGACAACTGTCGACAGATAATGCATCGGTAAGGATTGGACACCAAAACAAAAAAATCTTTTATGCGTACTGGGTGCGAAAATATAGTCTTTCTTTATCACTTGCCTGATAATGAAAAGGCAAACATGTGATTTTTTCAGCAAAACACCTATCAAATTTCCGTTTTTAAAATATGCGATCGATAAAGCTTTTTTCAAAATTTCTGCAACAACATTTTTGCGCGTGGCTCATTAAATTTCTACATATAATATATAAGTTCAAATTAAAAAATATAGATAAATAAATAATTTATATTATATATAGCAATCATATTGATTAATTGTAATATTTTAGATATAAACATTAACTATTGATGTAGCTACGTATTGTTAATGTCTTCCAAGAAGTCTGTGTCTCATTAATCCGTATTTCGGTTACAACTAGAACTTCATTATCGTATGAAAAAGGACCAATAATCTAATTACAAAAGAATTCGTCGTAAAAACAAAATAGTAGAATCTTGTATATTATATTATTGAAAACAATAAGATATAAACAAGTAAGAAGAATTAAAACAATGTACGTATTTAAGAAAGAAGCTGTTTTAAAAGCTTAGTATTAATTTAATTTATTACACATAAGTCATAAGTAAAATAATTAATAATAAGTCTGTGAAACGATGAAAAGAAATAGACTTGCTGTTTGATAATGAAAGAGAGACTGAGAACTCAAATATAAAAGATTTATATTGTTTGCGGTTTAAGATACTATCTTTAAACGACAATGGGTTAGTTCAACAATAGCTGTAACTCAAAGATTAAATAACCATAAAATAATATGAAATCTAAATTTGAATATAGCATACTTATATTTACATATAGAAAGTATAAATTTTATTGCCACCCTGATGTTTTATGTTTATGTACACATTTTGGGTAGCACGTGCTTACCTAAATCACCAGTGGAACAAGAGTGTACGGAAATGTGATGGAAAATGAAAGCGATATAATGCCATGTTCTATTTTTAATGTGAAACCCGCGTTTTTGTAAGAGGAAGCCTACGTTAGAATGGGTATGACAAAGTGATGTGATATGTGATGTGGAAAAGAACATAATATGCTTAAGTGTTGAATGGTGAGGTAAACTTCGTTTTAATATTTTTCTTAATATATATATAAAGTAAGAATAATATTATATGATATTAAAGCGGATTTGTAAATAAAAAAAAAAAATTCTTATTACAAATCCTATGTCAAAATTAAGTTGAGGCTCTACTTAAAGGCGCTATTAATCACATTTTTGAAGTGACACCGGAAAATTGACTGGTAATAAATGAAAATGTAGTCAAATATAATGTGACGTTATTCAATTATCGAAGAGCAGATTTCTTCAATGAATCTTCCCGATTTTTTTCATATAATATTAATTAAAGCTAAATATAATTACAAAAATTGAACAGAGATAATCAATGACACTGTAATATTGTTCATTGAATGCTACAAACTCTAATATCATACTATTATGAAAATGTTGCCTAGAAAAATATACGAGTCGTTGATTTTAAAAGTGGGGCAAGACCATTTTGTTAAAAAAAAGAATTAGAGCTAATTATAAATTTTTATGAAAAAAGAATGTAAACAATATGAAATAAGTCTATTATTTCTTACTAGAATTTTTAAATAAGTTTAATCGCGAACCATTAATTATTCAACAACAACATAATATGTACTTGCCCCACTTTCAAAATCAAAGGCTTATTTAAGTTTAATAATAAAAATATATTTAAATATTATTGAGTTTAAAAATATTTTTTTATCTCAACAACATCCCAATATTATATTATTTAATAAATAAACAAATTACTTATATATTAATCCAAATATTTTAACTGTTTGATAAATATGCAAATATAAAAATAGTTCATATAAACACAACTGTATTTAAAAATAAATTTTATTTACAAACATTTTTTTTTCAATAACTATTGAATAAGTAATTTTATATATAATATATATATATAAACTGCTATAAAAACGTATTTCATTAAACCATACCATAAGTTTCATTCAAGACGAGAGCTAAAACTTTTCCATGAATTTTGTAACAGTTAAAACTGTAAGCAATTAGTCTCAATTTTCATGTTAATTAAATTTAACGCTGTGATTTTGATATATACTGTGTATTATATTTAGTTTCGATTAATAAACACTTTAATTAAAATATATATTTTTGAAAAACATGTTTTTAAGGAAACCGCATTAGGGTAAGTGTTCTGAAAGGTTTTTTTATGTTAAGGATATTTTTACAGCAAAACATTAATTTGCGGTTTCTGAAACAAATCGTTATTTATGTTCACTCTATAAAACAATTTATTTATATCTAAAAATATATATTTTCTAAAGCAATAATTTTAGATTTATTCATAAAAAATTATATTTAATGGAATGTTATATTTACATACAAATTAAGTATCAAAAATAACAATTTTTACTTTAAAAAATTTAATCGTTTTAAAGAACAGAAACAATTATTTATGTAACTCGTAAAACATCGATATTTAATGCACATAAAATGACAACTTTTAATGAATCTTGTAATAAAATAAGATTCGGTTTATTGATGAATATTTTATGATAATTATATTGAATATTGCGTACAGCTAATGAGCTAGATTTATTCTTAAACTGTGCCTTGAAATATGAAACTCTTATTTTATGCATTTAAACACTAATATAATGGGTAGTAAGATTGACATCTCAATTAAATATAGTGTATTTTATTTTGCTGTAAAAATATATTAAATTTTAAATGGACAAGACTCGATTTGTTTTAAATCTTACCTTGAATTTAGCTATGTTAAAAAAATAATCTGAAATAGCTTTTAAAATTAATATAGAATATGAGAAAAAGTCTCAATGGCATAACATATTTTAAAATTTAATTTACGAATTTATTAAGTGATATATAACAACATAAATATTTTTATTATTAGTAAAATGCAATCAGTCTATTTGAACAATAGGTAAATATTTTATCATATATATATATATATATATTTCCTTCTTTCTTTTATCCCAGTACCAAAATTCTTCTACTGAAGGCTATATAAATACAGCACTGGTTTAATATTATAACTGTGCCCCAAGGCACACCTAATGATAATAGTAGGATTGGATTATTAAAAAGATGATCTGTGAAAGCAGTCTCTTAATTTTAACAGTAATCCAGAGTACCACATTTAGTCAAAATCCTGATTTATATATAAAAATATGGCTAAGCAGTAATTTTATATTTACAAATAATTCATTGATATATAAACACTAATACTACCAATATAGATAATATTACCAAATTTAGTAATTTATTAGATCTAAATTTGTACACGAATTAGTGGTCGTAGTTGAATGTTTAATTGAATGTTATGTTTTTATTGATTTTCTTTCTATTTCAGATACATTCTATCGTTGGCTTTGGCTGACCTTTTGGTGATCATCACATGCGTGCCTTTCACATCGTTAGTTTACACAGTTGAGTCTTGGCCATGGGGTGAACCAATGTGTATCCTTTCGGAAACATCAAAGGATGTTTCCATTGGAGTGTCAGTTTTCACACTGACAGCACTATCAGCTGACAGGTTTTTCGCCATTGTGGATCCTCTGAGAAAGCTGCACGCAGCAGGTAAGAAAAAATACACTAGTAAACGTTAGTGTATATATTATTTATTTATTAAATATAAAATATAAAAAAATTAAATTTTTTAATTTAGTTAAAAGTGTCTTGAAACTTGAAGAAACTTATTTTGTATGATAGTTATTATTTGTATTCGAAATATTCATAAAAATCATATTTTATATACGAGATATGTAAAACACGTGTGAAAATTGTCATTTAAATATATAAGTATAAAAAATATAGTGCATAACAGAATCGGTTCTATATATTGCATTATTTTTTTACATCGGTCGGTTAAACACTAAATTCAGAGGATTTAATTAATATGTAAAAAATACCAGTTTATTTTTAGAACGTAATAAAAGTTTATCGCATCAATTAAGTCGGCTTCGGAAAGAAATTCGTGTGAAAAAAGTTTCCATGAAAAATATACAAATTTGCCTTATGCAAATATATGCTGAATAAGGTCCTTGAAATTATTCGTAAATATAAATATTTTTAAATACTATACAATTTCTTTTGCATATTTATCTTTATTATTTAAAGGATTTTTCTCGTGAATGAAATTTTAATAGACATTTAAAATATTAATATGCATTAGTTAGTTTATATTAAAAATGGACAACGAATACAAATTATATAATAATTCCCCATTAAAAAAATGCTGGAAAGTCACGTCATTTTAAATTAATGAACATTTTATAATAAATTACATAAATTATTTTCTTAAAAATATAGAATTAAATTACAGTATTTTTTTGTAAAATCTAGCGCATCTGTGGCCATGAATCTAATTAAAAATGTCTAGGAATATATTTTATCTGATTCTATGATTCTTAGTTAACAAATCTTTTTGAATTTATTATTTGTCAAATTAATATTTAAAAATAATTCAGTGATAAAAGATACGTTTGAAAACTTTTTATGTTCGTTTATTACGCGTTTTTTCACATGATCCCCAGGTAAATATAAAAAAATAAATTAGTTTTTAAAAACAAACATTACGTTCACAAAAGGGTCAAACTTTCCGAGTGCGCGTGACGTGTTAAAAGCAATTGTGAGCTTTCTGTTAACATCTAAAGGTCACCGTGAGGTTATTTGTATCAATTTTTCCGAGCGTCATTTTATGGGTTCATAAACTCTTTTCGAAGGCAATGCTGGCCTAAATATATATGTATGTATTCCACGTAAAGGCCTGAAGGCAAAATCGACAAAGGATTTTTTCCTGATAACGTGTTGTAATCTCCGAGACTATGCTTCTACGTGACATTAGAAACGACAAAAATATATTATTTTCTTAAAAGAATTTCACATATGAATATTTAAAAAAATAATAATCATGTTATGTGTACCGAAACCTAAAATACATATGCCTTGAAAGGTTAAAAATATAATTTAATTAAACACATTAAACACATAAAACATAAATTTTTGACGACCTCGTTAATGAACTACGTGGCCTATATATGTTTAGTGACACAACAGTAACATAAATGCATAATATATCTCATGGTACTGAAATTTTATTTTATAGCATTAATCGTGATGCCTTCTCTTTAATAAAAAAATCCAATGTATACATATGTATCAGTGGCTTGCGGTCCATTCATTCGGTAGATTGTAAAACGATTTTAAATATAAAATATTTTTATCAATTACATAAGTATGAAATGTAATTGATCAGAAAATCGGCTAAAGACAACCATACCAAGGGAGTGGCTAAAGCCGATTGTAGCGTGGGCGCGCTGGCTATCGGGAATTGAATTAGTCGCGCATGCGCACTAGAACTTCAGCCGGTACTTGTGTACGTGTTTACAGTCGCCCATCATCAACTGTTTATGCGGTTGACGTTTTAAAATAAATACATAATATGTTTATCGAATAAAGAAAAAAAATTAAAATATAGTTTTTGTTCCCCCCCCCCCTGTTTCAAAAGTCATTGCACGCCACTCATATGTATTTATATACTTATTATGACATTGTGAAACAGGACCAAATCACAAATAGACTATTGGTATAAGTCGGTCACTAATACCTGAAAGACACGAGCTCGAATTTTATATGAAAATCTGACAGATAGTTTTTTTAGATTATCCTAATCTCTTGGAGAAATATCTTAATGCGATAGAGCTACGTCACGCATAATAAGCTTAATCCAATCTTAGTGTTAAAAATCTGTATCATGAAAAATTCGCTGAGAAGACACGAAACAAAAAAAAAAACATTATACAAAATATTATTGCCATATTTAAGTCTTCATTGCTTAGCATGAAAAATGTTCTAAGAATTACGAAAACAAATTAAAAAAGTGGTTATCCGCGTTTTAACTGACTTCTCGGAAACACATTTTAAAATTTAATACTGTGTTTAAAACTAAGTTATATAATATTCTCTTAAAAAACACGCAAGAAGCTCTATTAATTAAGCTTATTAAGTTCGCTACTAAATTAATTTATACATAATAAATTGAAAGATTGCGAAAGCTTATAACGTCATTTTTCACGGTGATTATTCTTAGTATATTTTTATCCCGGTTTATTTTTAACCATTGCGCTGCCGAGCAACGATTTATTTATTATTCAGGCAGTCGGACACGTTAAGAGCTTTGGGCGAAAATAATTTGCGGATCACGCTTACGAATGCAATAATTAAACTTCGCATTTCATCTCCTTCGTCTGCTAAATATATATGTATAGTTGTGCATAGATCTACACTTGAGAAATGCCAACACGAAATTATGAAAAATTGTCAGGAGGCAAATTCAAAATTAATAGCTGTGCTATATTTTTTGCGCAACATGTACTAAAAGAGCCCTAATGGTCTGGCGTTATGACGCCAAGCGAGAAAATTTTCTATGTATATTTTTTTTATACATCACGAAAAAATACTCTTGGCAGCCTTTTAATTTTGTCCTTCGTGTCTCACAAATTACGCCTGATGACTCAGTGATATGTTGTAATCGTTAAAGATGATGACAGTGACAAAGTTTACAGTGTTAAAAAATCTGAATCTTAACGTCCAAACTGAGGGCTCCTTGAATTTGATTTTAAAAAGGAAACGCTCTTGAATGTGACATTTGTAATACTAAACGTGTCATTTATAATAATTTGAGACAGGATAGTGAGAAGTGTCTGACAGTTAAATATTACTTTTGCTCTATGAATAATCGCGTTAAGCACATTGGTTAATCAAACAAAATTCGATTAATTCCAGTTATATTTTTGTGTAATTTAAATTTGACGTATAACGTTTCTTCATGAAAATAATAATATTCTGTGAATATAAAATATAACTAAAATATAAATTAGCATGCCTTTAAACTTAATTTTGTAAGCTAGCATCTTTCATGAAAATATGTTAATAGGAATATGAGTAAATGACCATTTTATCTAATGAACTCATCTCGTGGAATTGAGACATAAAATTCATATACACTTGAGACATACATAGGAGAAGCAAACATTTATAAAATTCTTGTGACTCAATTATTGTCGTACACCTAACGTAAAGGGAATAAGAGAATTGAGTAATTTGAAGCTAGAAGACAAATTACTAAGAAGCAGTGTAATTCTAAGAAAAGGCACATTCAACCTCTTCAGAACCACTGACTTGTAATTAAACATTTTATTTAATATTTTTTTTATAAAAACAACTTAACGGTAAATTTTATTACATTATTTTGTTAATTAAGTAAAAACTTGCAGATGAAAACATTTATTTAATCGATCAATTGATTTAATTAATTTTACGTTGTGGGTAAATAATTATTGAAATTATGGAATCAATCAACAAATCCATAAGATAATCTTCATAAAAATTATAATTTAAATAATTAAAAATAAATCAGATGCAAAAATAATTGTGCATTTCTTTCAATATAAATATTTTCACGCAATTACATTGTTGCTATGGATAAGATTAATGAATAATAAATTGCGTTGTAAATTTTCGGTAGAGATAAATTATCCTGTCTCAAATACAATAATATCATGTCAACGAAAATCATTAGGGATATTTCAATGCGGATCTTCAAATATTTCGATGTCTATTAAGTTTAACTAATCAAACGTGTTAAATTTCACATTAAATCCGACAATCTTCGGTAGCGATTTTGAGAAATAGTATTATTCACAAATATTATTAATGTAAGGTTTATTCAAATTATTTAAGCTCGAATATCTGGTTATGAAATCCCTGATATAAAATAAATTCAATTGATATCTTCTTGGTAAAGTACCGTAATCTATCCATAGATAGTCGACAAATATGTTTGTAACAGCAGCAGTTACACAGTAGTTTATTGGGAAATGGATTATAAAGTAGTGGTTTCCTAATTTTCATTTACGAGGTAAATAATTTATAATAGATACTTTTATCTTAAAATTTAACATTGTATTTAAATTTGTCATAAAGCAAAACATCTGTTTTATTTATAAAACTTAATTTAAAATCGATTAGAGATTAAGAATTGTTATGAATTTATTAAGTAGTTAAAGTTTCAAATAATTTAGTTAACCACTATACCTATATTTTGTACTTCAAATCAAAAAATTGAGAAGGTCAGTTTTTTATTGTTAAATAAATTAAAAAAACTTATGTTATATAACAACGACATTAATGTATTCAACATAACATAATATATATAAAACAAACTATTTAGAAAACTTTCCAATATAAATTTTCTCTTTACATCCGCAGGCTTAAATTATATAGTTTTCATAACAACTTTATATTTAAAAAAATAATAAGCTATATACGAGAATCTGAAAGTTGCTATAATTTTTTTAATTTATTCCTTAATAATTCAAGGTTTAAAAACATATCTACAATATGGTGTTTTAAAGTCGAAAGAATATGAAGGTCATTCGAAATCGATATTTTATTAAAATCTATCTTAATGTATGAGTTAAGTTATTTTATTTGTATATATATATTTTAATATGAAGGGCAAAGTACTACAAAATTAAATAACACAAACATTTTCTTCGGAAACTCTTTGTGACCTTAAATGAAAAATATTCATATTACTAAATTAAAAATATATTTGTGTTTATTATTTGATAGTAAATAATAATAATATTACTGAAATTATATTTTATTAATCTAATAAATTCTAATATGCCATAATAAGTGTCACTACATTATAGAAATGCCTTAAATTTTTAATCAACTTAAGTACCTTAGTATTTTTTAAGTCTTGAAAAATATTGTCCAACAGAGAAATAAATTTAAATTTAATGTTATATAAATGCCAAGATCGTTTGTAGACTTTCCCATTTAAAGAGAATTCCTAAGAGATCGTAGAGAAATTTCACAGGGTCGGTCTTTATATAATAAAATTCGCACAAAATAAAAGTAGTATTCATATACAAAATAATTAATTTACAGGAAAGCATACTATTGATTTTTGAATACTTACAATATTTGTAAGAGTACTTTAAAATTATAAATGTTAGTATATTCTTAATATAAAATGGCTAATTACAGTTTCTTTTAATACTTTGTTTCAAGTATTATATTAAAATATTAATGAAAAATATTATTTTTAGAAAAAACAATACTTTGTATTTCTATGATATAAAAAAATGTGAAATTATAATTAACTTAGTATTTTTATGATTTAGTTGCTCTACCTTCAAAACACTGTATTTTATTTAAAACAAACTAAAACCTATATCCCGCAACATAATAATTGATATCAAATGAACTATTGCTCTTTAGTTTTAGTTTGTTGTTGTTACAATAACGAGAAGTTTGTAAATTTATTTTAATAAATTGATTTAATAAAACATATTTTTGATTTTATTAGTGATAACTGAAAATACTTTTTTATACCTATGGCGTTAACGCATTAAAAAGTTTTTTCCCCCACTTGACCTATATTTATTGTGAGAAAATAAGTGGGAAAGTTTTTCGAATAGACCTAGAGTAAACAGGTGCACAAAATATTATATATAAATATACAATATAATATAAATATATGTTATATAAAAATAAATATAACGTTCATTCATACATATTTATTTTAAAGAGCACTATAATTTATAATTTCTACAATGTGCTAACCTATACTTAAATTAAATTTGTATATTAACTATTAATTCGTGATGTTATTGTAGCATTGTCTGCAACTGTAAGAACCAGTCGCTCGGAAGATCGAGTTAAACTCTCGATTTCAAACGTTGTAGTTAAATTAGGATTGACGTGAAGAGGGAAGCGGTTGATTTTCGACCGATCGATCCAAATTAAATGTTTTGGCTTTAATAAATTTGCTCTGACTACACTCAACGCGTGTATTTAGATTTGTCTTTAATATAAAAATTGTTGATATTTGCCAAATCTGTAATGAGACACAGGCAATTCCTAATACCACACATTCTTTTGTGTTT